>NC_035433.2:65424978-65724978 GCF_002127325.2 Helianthus annuus
GACAGCATAATACCGAGTGGGCCTAGTCGTCACTATACATATGATATCTATTAACCATTTTTATTATTTTATAAAAAAAAAAAAAAAAAAAAAAAAAAAAAAAAAAACTTAAAGCCAATACAACTAAAAGTGGAAAAATCTGTTTCAAACCAAACTATTTTGGACAATCCGACAAACCAACCAACCATGCTGGTTTGGTTTGTTATTTACAATGCTATAGTTACCGGTTCTTACATTTTTTGTCGAACTGCATTGTGACGTTTATGTTACACAATATCAAGTGAATGTACCAACGAGTTATTTAACCATGAAAATAAAGGTATGAAACAAAACTAGTCCAAACCACACCTTACATAATAAAGAATCTATATAAAAACCTTGATACAGTCTCAAAAGCCCTTGGGCACACCCTTTTCAAGTTTTTTTTCATTTTTAAAAGAGTGAATTTCAAGTTTTGTCTTTATCTTTATGCCCAATTGCAGGCGGTATCCTTTATCTTTAAAATTGACAAGTTTTGTACTTAATGTTTTAAATTCTTGCATGTTATGTCCTTTACCCAAACCTAGTTAAATTTTTCTGTTAACTCAAATTACATAAGGGCATTTTAGTCTTTTTACCTTTTTATTTAAAATTAATTTAACAAATTAAACAAAGATTAATATAGTATATACGTATATTGTATGTATATATAACCAAACACTCTCTCTGCTCCTTCAATTTCTCTGCACCACCACCACCACACCACAACCTCCTCACCGCCACTCTTCCTCATTCTACCTCTCTCTCTCTCTCTACACTAAAAGGCCACCACAACCACCCCCACCTACCACCACCAGATTGCACCACCCACCATCACTTATGTTCCGATGATGAAGACAGGAGACAAGAAGCGGATGACTTTGCGGTGAAGGAACACCGATGGCGGCGACCATGGTGATCGAACAGGTTAGTGACGGGTTAGGGTTCCAACGAAGGAGAAAAAGCAGCGGCTAGGGTCTGAAATGGATGTACCTGAAGTGGTCTAATAAGGTCTGAATCAAGCGGTTTCTTAAAACCCCCAAATAAAATCGTCGTCAGAAACTAGTGTTTGATTTATGTTAAGGGTTTTGTTGGTGGTGATGGTCTTCATCAAGGGTCGTCGGAAGTTTCACTTCAATGGGTAACAGTAGTGTGTATAGATTCTTATCTTTGATTTTGTAGCTTTCGATTTTGATTCACAACTTCTGTCTTCCACTTCGCTTTCTTTGATGTTGTATAGAAGTGTCTTAGATCTGTGTGATTATTTTTTAATAACTTGGTGGTAGTAGTGGATCCTTTTGTGATTAATAGTTGAAATGGGTGTGAATTGTTGCAGGTTGTTGAAGAGAAATTCGGGTTTTGAAATGGGATTGTTTTGGGGAAGAAGATGGTGAAAGACAATTCTACCCTCATATGCATTGTACATTTGCACATGACCAGATTTGACAGAAAAATCTAACTGGGTTAGGGCTAAAGGACAAAACGTGTATTATTTGAAACATAAAGTACAAAACTCGTCAATTTTAAACATAAAGGACAGTGTTTGCAAATGGATATAAAGATAAAAGGACAATCCTTGCAATTCACTCTTTGTTAAAATTCTAACAGATCTATAAGAAGATAGAAAATGAAAGATATAAAGATTTAGAATACTAGGCTGTTATAAACTTTAATCATCAAAACCAAAGCAAATCAGCTTTTCTTCACTTTTAAATAAGGCAGTTGACTGTTTATTTAATAAAAAATCATATTTATCATTGTAAAATATTTAATACAACCATATCATTAGATCGTCAAACCACTAAACCGGACCAGTCCGCCTGACCCCAGTGGCGGATCTTACCCCGCTAAACGTGCCAGGGCCGAAAGACACGGGCACTAAAAAAAGCTTGGGCAAGCCCAGGCCAAACTAGTATATATAAAAAATATTCGATCGAAATACGGAAAATTAACACTACGGCCGAAAAACTTGCCCGGGCCGTGGCCCTACCAGAACCCTATTAAGATCCGCCCATGCCTGACCCGCTCAACCCAGTTGATTCGGTTCATGGTCGTAAAAGTCACTAGGCGCTCCCTAGTCAGAGTTAAGAGTACTATAGAAGTACTCGGCCTAGGCGGAGAGTACAACATTATTTTAGTTTGTTCCCCAAAATAGCGGTTCACCCAGAATTATTGCCAAACGCATCCTAACGGAACCTTGAACGCCCCTATATGTTATAAAAGAAATTGTAAAACAAGATTCCTTTGTGCAACACACATGAAACTAATCATCAGTTGGGCAAAAATCGCTCACAATTTTTCCAACTATAACAAAACACCCATAACTAAAGGCTACATAAGTCTTTTAATCCATTGGAACTCGGTACGGGGTATGAAAATTAATCAGTACCGGGGATGTTAGGTCACGCAAACAAAAGGGTACGCAACAAAACAAAATCGTCTAACTTAGATCAACGGTTCCAGCCTTGGTTGTTGTCTTCAGTATGGCATGTACCACACTGGCCTCCTGGCCCTAGGAAACCTTCTGCAATATAACAATGTATGTTAGCTTCCAAAAAGTTGCTACATAATTACTACAATAAAAAGATCATTTAAATTTCTGATACGTACCCGTAGCCATATGGAGAATAGTATGATGGGCCAGGCATGTAAGGCCTTCGTGGATAAGAACCAAGGTATGGGTTTGGACGCCTTCCTCTGAATTGCTTCATGCCTGGAACATTGGTCCGTTTGGCGGCAACCTGCACAACAACAAAGTTTATGAATGAGAGTTTGATTAAAAAAAGTGGGAATGTGTTGAACCGGAAACTATAAGAATTAGGACCTTGAGTTGGCGCCCATGCAATTCTGATTCGTTCAGAAGCAAAGAATTCTGAACAGATTCAGGTTCCACGAATTCCACGTATGCGAAACCTTTCGGTTGACCAAATTTGTCTGTTAATATTGTCACCCTGTTTACGGTTCCGCATGACTGAAAATGCTGCTGAACCTCTTCAGGTGTACATGCATAGTCTACCTGAAGTTCATAATGAGTAAAACGAGGTTAAAAACCAGAACACAATAACACATTGATACACGAGATATTATTAGCACGCAATATCACATAGCATTTAAAGTTTCTAAAGGAAGTAGTATTTGTACAAAATACAGTATTATCCTGTTTTAGAAAGCTGTCACATTTCTGAAAAAAAAAAATATGAAATAAGTTAAGGGATCGTAATTCTCACATTGCCAACATATATCGAACGAGCATCAGCCTCTTCCTTCTCAGCCTGTGTAGCAGAAGCACCTGGATCTTCTAGACATTCATCATATAAAAAAATTAATAATCAGTTAACAAAATTCAAATAAAGAAAACTGATAAACTATAATATTGGAAACACAGCACCAGAAATGGTTGCAGATAAAAAATACATAAAAATTTGGTATGAGGTGAATAAAAGAAGCTATACCCGATACTTGAAGATAAAGAAGACAAAAACACTAAGAAAACAGAAGTATATACTAAAAAGCTTGACGAACGTATTTCTACAGGTCATATAAAAACGCAAATCCCTTAAAAATCTTGATCATAAAAAGTTATTTACCTACAAAGAAAAATATTTCTGTGTATTGCTTTTGAATAAAACTCACAATACATGCGTACATTACTATAAACCATTAAATTCGTTTCCTCTTTTCCCTTGTAACTTGCCAAGATCTGGCCTTTCCTTATGGAAATCAATGAACGTCAACCTTCTTGGGGAAGAATTATACACAAGTAGGATGAATCGGAATTTTTGAGCAAAAATCCGTTATCCGTACACTCGGTAGAAAGGATAGAAAACCCTCGGAATTTATAATTCAAATATGAATTGAGACCAATGAAACCAAACATTTTTTACATTTTCGTCATAGTGACTCGTGACTGTTGACGTTGTTTGATTATATATACCAAGTAAAAAAAGATAAAGAAAAACTTAGCTTGTATGCTTCTTTGGAATGGTAGCATTAGTAGTACCAGCTAAAATTACCAACACACATGATTCTATGATCAGTATAACTGCAAGCTACAAAGATTATGCACTAAAGCTTTGATATTTAATATCAAGTCCATCATCATCATCATCATCATCATACTCAGTAAATCCCACCAATAGCAAAGCAAAGGTAGGGTCTGAGGAGGGTAAGATGTAGACAATCTTACCTCTACCCCGTAGGAATAGAGAGGCTGCTTCCAGTGAGACCCCCGGCTCGATAGTAGTTTTGCATCAAGCCTTGGACATAAGGCACATAACACTTAGCAATCGGGACAAAGACCGATTAGTGCATGTACCCTTTTGCCTTTTAGCTATCAACGCCACCACATGATGCATGATTAACCGTCCTCAGCATTTAACGTTATTTTCACGAAATTAGTAAAATAACGTTAAAATTATTGCACTTTCACCCCCCCTGGCCCACACATATATACCATCGGGGGGCAAAAGTGAAAGTGCAATAATTCTTTCTCAAAAAGCCCTATATACACATGCGTAATAATGCTACACCACTTAAATCACGTTTCGACGTAAGTATCTCCCTCCGAAAACATATAAAACACTTAAATACACCTAAACCCTAACCAACAAACACCATCCGATATCTCACATTAAAACACACATATCATTATTTCCATAACACAACTAAAATATATTCACAAAACAACAAACTAATCAAAATTAAAACTAATACCTTGAACTGAGCCCATTTCCTTCTCAACTTTCGCCTGCATTTCACGAAGCGCACCTGCCTCCTCTTCAATCTCCTTCAATCTCTTCTTCATATCCTCTAAATCCTAAATTAACAAAACAACAAAGCCAAAACACCATTATAACCCTAAAATCCTAAATTAACAAAAAAAAAACACAACCAAACCTATTATATACCCTAAAATCCTAAATTAACAAAACAACACAGCCAAAACATTGTTATAACCTTAAAATCCGAAATTAAACACCACTGTAACCCTAAAATCGTATATTAAACATATTTTAACCCTAAATTCTAATTTAAAAATAATTTAACCCTAAAATCCTAAATTAACACAACAACACTGCCATAACACTAGTATAACCCTAAAATCAAGGTTCAACTTTAAATTACACGCATACAGAATCATCAAACAATCGTATCTATATACATATATAGACACACACATAATAGAAAAAGAAATTAGACCTTCGAGTTATTGTGTTCAATGTCTTCCGTTTCGTCTCTCGGAACCTCGAAATCGGCGTCCATCTCAGCTTCGTCGGGAATCTCTCCGCCATAAACTTCGTGTTCTTGATCTTGCTCCGCCGTGAGATCCATGTGGTGTTCTCTGTCGACACGAGGATCACACGGAACAGGGGTTCTGTGAGTGAGGGATGAAATTAGGTTTTTATTGTATACCCATGAAACGGATTCAAGTCGCGGGGGTCTAGGGTTGGGGTTAATGAAACTTAAACCCAAGGGCTAGACCGGGTTAACCAACTCAAAATTACCATAGGTAAGACAGTTTTTAAACATCTAGGTTTGAGAGTAAAGAGTAAAGATCTTGGGTTTAAGTCCTACGGACGATACGATAGAAATCTAAAAAAAATTTACCATTAATACAAACTATCTCAAAACTAAAAAAGAAAAAATGTTTGTTGCTTTATAGATGGTTTGTAACGCTTCGCATTTTCTGAGCTTTCCTTATTTAGAAAGTGTATTCGTATTTCTATTTTCGGAATCTTGTAATCGTATCGTATTCGTGATTTCATTTTCAATTTTGTAATCCGAGACTTCGATCATAATAAAATTCTATTTTGTATACATGCTACATACTGGTAAAAAAAATACATGTTACATACTTGTATTATACGCTAAAATCTTGAATGCATACTTATAACGCGAAAACGATACTTAAAATTACTTGGATTTATAAATTGTGTGTGCATTGTACCAATACATATACGTTGATGCATCTTAGTATACTTAAACGGGCTAAAAATACGAGAAACTGGCATGATCTAACCCAGCCTATAACCGTTGGGCAAAGACACACGAAGGCAGCCCAAAAAGGCCACCTTCGTGGCCTTCAAGCCCACACACTAAGGAGGCCTGGCCTCCCCACACGAAAGACACAACACATAGACACGAAGGGTGACCTTCGTGCCCCTTCCTTTTCGCGAAACACCCACACGAAGGCCCACCTTCGTGGCCTTCGTGCCACATAAAGGTAGCCTTCGTGTCAAAACTTTGACTTTGCGTGGAACATGTTGTACATGGACCTTTTCAGCAGTATGTTCTTAAACTTATGTTTCACTTTTTTCCAACTCCCAACTACCACACAACCTCATTAACTCCCAAAACCCTAATCTTATCTTATATAATCCTCCATACACCCTAAATCCTTTCCACTCGCCTAAATCTCTCTCGAGAATCTACTTCATATCTCCAGTCTTCAAGTTCTTCAAGAACAGAATACTTCCAAGCATTCTCAGTGAGTTTTCACTCACTTTCCTTCTTTTTTTGTCATACCGACCGGCGTAAAACAACAAACCGCGGCGGAACGTCGGGGAGTGGGCGACAGAATTATTGTTCCAAATGGTAATTAAGTTTTGTATTATTAGAATAGAGTGTTTACATTGTTTTGGAAATTAATGAAAACATAACATAATTAAACTGTCTTTTAAGTCACTAAGAGTCCGCCTAAGTGTTGCAAAACATCATCATGCATTAGCACCTGAAACACATGTGAAAATAGGTACGTCAGCATAAAAATGTCTGTGAGATACATAGGTTATGTTTATGCAGGATTCATGACTTGTAGTTAAAATAAGTGTTTAACAAAAAGTAGTCATGAACTTGTAAAACTGTTTTCTTTTATAAAATCATATGAAAATCGAAGTGAAAATCAAATGATAATAATAATGCATGGTTAAATAAATAACCATGTAAAAAGAATTTGTATAAAATATGTAATTTGTAAAATAGTGTCATGTCTTTGTATAAAATGTTTCACGTCTTTGTCGAAGTGGTTTAGATAACGCTACTATGTGTAATACAATAAACACTATATATAGGAAGTACGCGCGCGTATCCACCATGCTTTTTCATATAACACATAGCCTCGTTATATAAGTCACTTATCAATATTCAACCAAAATGTCTTGTTTAAAACAAATGTCAAAATGTTTATGTGTAAACTATGTTCAATGTCATGTGTAAAATGTATCATGTATATCCAAATGTAATGTATGGCAAGTAAAAGTATCTACTCAAACCATATGATAATGTCAATGTGAAAATAAATGTCATGTATGGTGAATAAATAGTATTTACTCAACCCATAGGAAAATGTACAAAACAATGTTTTTGAATAAACCTAAGTTTCAAAGGTTATGTTTTGCAGAAAAATGCTTTATAGATACGAACATTTATGCGTAATGTTTATCGCATACATTCAAGCCTTGCGACTGTTTGGACAAACCCTTAAACGAATTAAAGGTTTATCAATTTATGTATATCAGATTCTGTCATTCCTACTTCCAAACAAACCTAGGAAGTCAGAAACGGGATTTGTCAAGTCCTATGGTACATTACATACTACCAGCGGCGTGATCAGTGTTAATGAATGTATTATTGTCCCGTTAAACATACCAAATGTCATAACCAGTGTAAGCATGTCATGTGAAAACCATGTACTAAGTATGATAAGTAAAAAATGTTCATGAAATCAATGTGCTAGCATGCTCAGTAAACATACATAGCAGAAATGTAATGTAAAACAATGTGTCCATATGCTGAGTAAACATATGCAACAAAGATGAAATCAATGCTCAGTCAACATACATAGAAAAACATAATTGAAATCATGTACTCTATGTGTACTAGGTGAAACTAGCATGTTTATGTCATAAAAGCAATGAAAAGCACGTAACAAGTATGCACATGTGTATCACCCCAAAGTAATTGAAAACGGTAAAAGAGGGGACTATGTACTCACTTGGGATTGCCTATTAGTCTTGAGAATAAAACCAAATAAAGCTTCAAGGATCACGGAATCAATAATATAGGTAACTACGTTAATAATTGGATCCTAAATCGGGAGATAGGATAGAATGAGGTTCTATAAATCAAATCATGAGCTATTAACTCATATAGCTAAATTCTGATTTGAATGAACCTAACATGCTACAACCACACCTGACCGATGGCGGAATCATCGGGGCATGGCACTGAGCGAAACAGATTGTCCAGAAGTTTCCACAACAATTATTATTACTATTCAATTTATGTAATACGTCCCATACTGTGACACCCCAGGAAAACCAGTGAACGATATAACCTACCTAGCTTCCTCAGTGAGTGCGTACCAAATTTCGGGACGAAATTTCTTTTAAGTTGGGGATAATGTGACAAATCGTGTTTCGAACCTACTTTGTGTAACATATGTGAACGTGTTGCGATTATATGAGCTTTGATTTATTGCATGTTATTATGTGCATGTATGTACGTTATTGAATGTTTGTATTAAACGCACAACATGATCCAATCGCACAACACTACACCCAATCGCACAAGCCCACTAGGGGCCGTATTCTTTGTATTCGGACCGAAGGGGGGCAGCCCATAGATGGGTCGGCCCACTCTCCTTGAGCATATAACACTTAGGGGAAAAGGTTTTACCTTTCACAACTTGTAAAGAAATAACACACTCAAACCCTAGTGCCCTCTTTCTCTCCCTCACATACCCGACGGCAAGCACACCCGTGCTATCGAAGATCTTTATTCGGATCACCCTCTCCTACTCTTAATCGGTTAGTATTTCACTATTTATGCTTGGTCACATGTTGTTATGATTCCATGATTCGATATAATGGTAGGATGAATAATAATGTTTATGTAATGATGTTCTTGTGAACCGGATTTGTACGATGATGTTAATCGGTTATCATGTCTTGTTTTCGGATTTATTTGCATGATGATTTAGTATCGAATGTAGGTAATCGGCTGTATGTTCATGTATTCGAACCAAGTATGATTTGTTAAGTAATTGTTTATACCCGAATGTGAATAGAGTTCATGTAAATTAACGAATAGATTGCCCTGTTTGATCGATGGTATGCTAGATGGATAGTTGAAAATTATGTTGATTGATCTGAATTGTGAAACTGCTAAATCTGTTTGCTAATATTACGGAACTGATTGAGCTGCAAATTATGGAAATCAGGAAGTCTGTTACATGCTTGTCTCGACACAGGTTGCGAGTCGAGAACTCCTAGTCTCGACTCGAGACCTCAACACCGACACAAAACAGCACAACCCGAGACCCCTATTGCGAGTCCTGTTGCGACTCGAGACCTGACTCGAGACCACCCAGTCTCGAGTGATATATGCACTAGTCGAGACCTCCTTGTTGCGACTCGAGACCCCGAAACCAATACCACTCGAGATCGTTAGTCTCGACTCGAGGCCATGAACACTTGCACATTTTATCGGACTTGCACTGTCACGAGCCCAACTGATTGGGCCGGATACTTGGACTTGTTTACGTGTCTACTATTGGGCTGCTATGAAATGCTTATACGTGAATTGCCATGACTATACTTGTGTACTTTGCGTGAAGAACATACGTGCTATATTCAAATACGAACCTGACCTGTATCATAACCATGCTAGGACGTGGTTGATCGCTATATAGTTTAACCGACTTTCTGTGTATCTGCCGAGCAAACCAAGGTGAGTTCACACAGCCAAGGCATGGGTTCCCGGGTGGGAATGGGATTGGATGACTTATTGTATATACTCGGATGATAGAACCTAACGACAAGATACGGCTAGACTAGTACCACTTATTGAACTGATCTTCGCACACCTGCCAAGGGTTGGCCGCGATATTATGACTGACTTCGCATACCTGCCTTAGGAAGGCCGCGAACTAAATTTACTAATCTTCGCACACCTGCCTGGGGGCCGCGATACGAATAAACCTAGTCTAGAATACGTGGGAAAAACATCCCCTAATATCTTCGCATACCTGCCTGGGAGGCCGCGATGGAAACTAATACGATACATGACTTAACGAACGAACATAATGCTACTCATACTGTTACAAGTACTGAACTATACTCTGTGAACCGCTCAACTAGTTGTTGACTCTCTGCTGCATGCCTTGCAGGACCTTAGGTACTTATGGAGCTTGCACAGGAGGAGCAGGTCGTTGTGGAACATGGATCGTGGATGCCATGTTAAAGCGTTTAAACAATCAAACTTAACATTACTTTGGGTTTACATTTACATACTTTGGATTTTCATTATTACACTTCCGCTATTGATACTATGTTTGGTTTAGAACATCAATTGTATTGAATTGGGTTTTACGAACTATCTTATTTATATTATGCTATGTTCAATATGATTGATGGCTTGATCCTGGTCATGTCACGCCTCAAAGCGGTGGTACTCCGCGTGTGGATTTAGGGGGGGGGGGTGTGACAGATTGGTATCAGAGCCATTGGTTATAGAGAACTTGGTTTTAATATGGGGGAAAACGTTTTTAAAAACCAGACTATAACCAGAACAATGCTCTCAACGATCCACAACGACGCTTCGCTCCACGTGCAAGACTCGACATCCTAGGTAATATGGTTTATGTTTATTGCCTACATGCTAGAACTATATAGAACTTTGCTCGTAGTATGCCTAGATGCACATGACCCTATTACATGAGAATACCTATGTGCTTACACTCTTCTGTCATCGCACTTTACGCGAACCTCTCTCTTACCGATGTTATCTTTGCTATGAAGATCATGTCTGGACGAATTAACATGACACAAGCCCAGTTGACGGCTCTCATCAACGAATAAGTTGCTGCGGCATTTGCAGCCGCACAAGCAGGAGGTATATCCTGTAGTCATAACTCACACTAGGATCTTTAGATCCTACACTCCTAAACCAACTCTTGTGTTTAACCTTGTCCTATTCGTACACAATAGGTCAACACGCACCGCAACCAGTTTGCACTTTCAAGAACTTCATGGACTGTCGTCCAAGTACGTTCAGTGGCACGGAAGGAGCAGTGGGACTACTCCATTGGTTTGAGAAGCTCGACTCAGTGTTCGAGATGTGTGAATGCCCTGAGGCTCGCAGGGTCAAGTACGCCACTGGTACGTTGGAAGGAATCGCGCTAACCTGGTGGAACGCGCAAGTTCAGATTCTAGGGTTGGCAGCTGCTAACGCCACCCCTTGGAACGATTTTAAGGAACTCATCAAACGTGAATACTGCACGCGGGGTGACATCCACAAGCTGGAAGATGAGTTTTACCACCTGAAAATGACGGGGTCAGAAATTGAAGCCTACACGAAACGGTCGAACGAATTGGCCATCTTGTGTCCAACCATGGTGGACCCCCAATCAAGCGTATCGAATTGTACCTCAAGGGTCTAGCCTCAGAGATTCAGAGCCATGTTACATCGGCAAACCTCGACAACATCCAAGACATTCAGCGTCTTGCTCATCGCCTTACGGATCAGGCGGTGGAACAGAACAAGCTGCCCAAACGCATCAGTGCTACCACTACTGCTGTCACTACTTCTGCTACTCCCAGTGACAACAAGAGAAAATGGGAGGGGGATTCCAGCAAGGGATCAGTTTCTGTTCAGTCTCAAGCACAGCAGCGCAAGACAAATGACTACCAGAGTCCGAATCAGCAGTCATCAGGCAGTCAGGGACAGGGTGGATATCGGGGAATTCACCCATGGTGTAGTAGGTGCAACAAACACCACAGCGGAAGATGTCGCAGGGAACGTTGTCAAAGATGCCTCAAGATGGGTCATGAGGCCAAGGATTGTAGAAGCTCACGACCAGCAAATTAGAACCAGCAACTCCCACCGCCAACTCCACAGAACCAGCAGCAGCAGCCACAGCGTGGAAACCGGGGATGTTTCCAGTGTGGGGCTGAAGGCCACTTCAAACGTGATTGCCCTCAGTTGAACCAGAACCAGAATCGCAACAACAACAATAACCAGGGCAACGGGAACAACAACAACAACGGGGAAACAACAACAACAATGGCAACGAGGCAAGGGGTCGAGCTTTCGTGCTGGGGCGAGGAGACGCAGTGAACGATCCCAATGTGGTTATGGGTAAGTTTCTCCTCGACGATATTTATGTTACTGTTTTGTTTGATTCGGGTGCTGATACAAGCCATATATCGCTAAAAGTCAGTAAATTGTTAAAACGTGCACCAACACTCTTACCCACCAAACATGTAGTAGAATTAGCTAATGGTAAGAGTCTAGAAGCCACGCAAGTAGTCAAGGGTTGTAGTATTGTCTTAGCCGGTCAAGCTTTCTCGATTAACCTTATTCCCATAGTCTTGGGTAGTTTTGATATCGTGATTGGGATGGATTGGTTATCCCAACATCAGGCAGAAATCTTATGCAGCGAGAAGATCATTTGTATTCCACGTTCTGGTCAAAAACCTCTCGAAGTTCAAGGCGACAAGAGTGGTGCTGTGGTTGGCATCATCTCTTTCTTGAAGGCGCAGAAATGTTTGCGCAAGGGTCACACCGCTATTTTGGCACTCGTTACTGATGCATCAGCAAGGGAAAAGAGATTAGAGGACATTCCAGTTGTACGCGACTTTCCTCAGGTGTTTCCTGAAGATTTACCTGGTTTACCTCCTCATCGTCAGGTCGAATTTCAAATCGAGCTCGCTCCTGGAGCAGCACCCATAGCTCGAGCACCGTATCGTTTAGCTCCAACCGAACTGGAAGAACTGTCGAAGCAGCTACAAGAGCTCTTGGAAAAGGGCTTTATTCGTCCAAGCTCATCGCCTTGGGGCTCCAGTACTTTTGTGAAAAAGAAGGATGGCACTTTCAGGATGTGCATAGACTACCGAGAACTCAACAAGGTGACGGTGAAGAACCGTTATCCTCTTCCACGCATAGACGACTTATTCGACCAGTTGCAGGGGTCGAGTTACTACTCCAAGATAGACTTGAGGTCAGGGTATCATCAACTGAGAGTCCGGGATGAGGACGTCTCCAAAACCGCATTCAGAACTCGCTACGGTCACTACGAGTTTCTAGTCATGCCATTTGGGTTAACGAATGCGCCTGCCGTATTTATGGATTTGATGAACAGGGTGTGCAAGCCGTACTTAGACAAGTTTGTGATTGTCTTCATCGACGACATTCTGATTTACTCCAAGAGTCGAGAGGAGCACGAACAGCACCTACGATTGATTTTGGAACTTCTTCGAAAGGAGCAATTGTACGCCAAGTTTTCCAAATGCGACTTCTGGCTTCGTGAAGTCCACTTCTTAGGCCATGTGGTGAACAGGGATGGGATTCATGTCGATCCATCCAAGGTAGATTCGATCAGGAACTGGCCTGCACCGCGTACACCAACTGAAATCCGCCAATTATTGGGTTTGGCGGGATACTACTGACGGTTTATCAAGGACTTTTCAAAGATTGCTCAGCCGCTTACACTACTGACACAGAAGGGTGTCACCTATCGTTGGGTAATACTCAGGAAGCCGCTTTTCAGCACCTAAAGGATAGACTTTGCAGTGCACCTATTCTCTCATTGCCAGAGGGCACAGACGACTTCGTGGTTTACTGTGATGTATCCATCCAGGGTCTTGGATGTGTGTTAATGCAGCGCGACAAGGTCATTGCTTACGCTTCGCGCCAACTCAAGGTTCATGAACGGAACTACACGACGCACGATTTAGAGCTAGGAGCTGTTGTTTTTGCGCTTAAGATATGGCGACACTACCTATACGGTACCAAGTGCACAATCTACACCGATCACAGGAGTCTCGAGCATATCTTCAAGCAGAAGGAATTGAACATGCGTCAACGTCGATGGGTTTAGCTACTGAACGATTACGAATGCGCCATCAAGTACCACCCAGGCAAGGCCAATGTTGTGGCAGATGCCCTCAGTCGAAAAGATACTACACCTAGGCGCGTACGAGCCTTACAGCTCACTATTCAGTCTAGTCTTCCTGCACAGATACGAACTGCTCAGATAGAAGCATTAAAAACCCGAAACGTCAAGGCTGAAGCCTTACGCGGCTCAAGGCAACAAATGGAACAAAAGGAAGACGTCGCCTACTATGTAACAGGGCGTTTTGGGTCCCACTATATGGCGGTTTACGAGAACTGGTGATGGATGAAGCACACAAGTCTCGCTACTCGATACATCCAGGTTCGGATAAGATGTATCACGACATCAGGACGACGTATTGGTGGCCTAGCATGAAGGCCCACATCGCTACTTACGTCGGCAAGTGTTTGACATGTGCAAAAGTCAAAGTGGAGTATCAGAAACCAGCGGGCCTACTTCAGCAACCCAAAATACCGCAGTGGAAATGGGAAGAAATTTCCATGGATTTTGTTACTGGCCTACCCAGATCCCAGCGTGGGAATGATACCATATGGGTGATCGTGGATCGACTCACCAAGTCTGCACACTTCCTAGCCATAAAGGAAACGGATAAGTTCTCCACTCTCGCAGACGCTTATCTTAAAGAAGTCGTTTCGAGCACGGGGTGCCCACCTCTATCATTTCGGATCGGGATGCACGATTCACGTCAGAGCTATGGCAAGCGATGCATAAATCTTTCGGCTCACGGTTAGACATGAGTACAGCGTATCACCTCAGACGGATGGGCAGTCTGAGCGAACGATCCAAACTCTTGAAGACATGCTTCGGGCATGTGTTATTGATTTCGGCAACGGCTGGGAAAAGCACCTCCCTTTGGTGGAGTTCTCATATAATAACAGTTATCACACCAGCATACAAGCCGCTCCATTCGAGGCATTGTACGGGCGTAAATGCCGGTCACCTCTCTGTTGGGCAGAGGTGGGGGATAGTCAGATCACGGGTCCAGAGATTGTAGTGGACGCCACGGAAAAGATTGCACAAATACGACAACGCATGGCGGCAGCATGCGACCGTCAGAAAGCCTACACGGACAAGCGTAGAAAGCCATTGGAATTTCAGGTCGGGGACCGGGTTTTACTTAAAGTCTCACCCTGGAAGGGTGTGGTACGTTTTGGCAAACGGGGCAAACTAAATCCGCGGTACGTCGGACCATTTGAAATCATTGAGAAGATTGGCAAAGTGGCCTACAAGCTAAACCTACCAGCTGTACTCGGGGCAGTTCAAAACGTATTCCATGTGTCGAATCTGAAGAAATGCTTGTCAGATGAGACCCTCGTAATTCCTTTGAAAGAGCTCACTATCGACGAACAGCTGCACTTCGTGGAGGAACCAGTTGAAATCACGGACCGGGATGTTAAGGTCCTCAAACACAAGAGAATCCCTCTTGTCCGAGTTCGTTGGAACTCCAAACGTGGCCCAGAGTACACCTGGGAACGCGAAGACCAGATGACAGAAAAGTATCCCCAGTTATTCGGAACCAATACAACCACTACTGAGGCTGAAGCTACTACTGCGGAATTTCGGGACGAAATTCCAGATCAACGGGGGGAGGATGTGACACCCCAGGAAAACCAGTGAACGATATAACCTACCTAGCTTCCTCAGTGAGTGCGTACCAAATTTCGGGACGAAATTTCTTTTAAGTTGGGGATAATGTGACAACTCGTGTTTCGAACCTACTTTGTGTAACATATGTGAACGTGTTGCGATTATACGAGCTTTGATTTATTGCATGTTATTATGTGCATGTATGTACATTATTGAATGTTTGTATTAAACGCACAACATGATCCAATCGCACAACACTACACCCAATCGCACAAGCCCACTAGGGGTCGTATTCTTTGTATTCGGACCGAAGGGGGGCATCCCATGATGGGTCGGCACTCTCCTTGAGCGTATAACACTTAGGAGGAAAAGGTTTTACCTTTCACAACTTGTAAAGCAATAACACACTCAAACCCTAGTGCCCTCTTTCTCTCCCTCACATACCCGACGGCAAGCACACCCGTGCTATCGAAGATCTTTATTCGGATCACCCTTTCCTACTCTTAATCGGTTAGTATTTCACTATTTATGCTTGGTCACATGTTGTTATGATTCCATGATTCGATATAATGGTAGGATGAATAATAATGTTTATGTAATGATGTTCTTGTGAACCGGATTTGTACGATGATGTTAATCGGTTATCATGTCTTGTTTTCGGATTTATTTGCATGATGATTTAGTATCGAATGTAGGTAATCGGCTGTATGTTCATGTATTCGAACCAAGTATGATTTGTTAAGTAATGTTTATACTCGAATGTGAATAGAGTTCATGTAAATTAACGAATAGATTGCCCTGTTTGATCGATGGTATGCTAGATGGATAGTTGAAAATTATGTTGATAGATCTGAATTGTGAAACTGCTAAATCTGTTTGCTAATATTACGGAACTGATTGAGCTGCAAATTATGGAAATCAGGAAGTCTGTTACATGCTTGTCTCGACACAGGTTGCGAGTCGAGAACTCCTAGTCTCGACTCGAGACCTCAACACCGACACAAAACAGCACAACCCGAGACCCCTATTGCGAGTCCTATTGCGACTCGAGACCTGACTCGAGACCACCCAGTCTCGAGTGATATATGCACTAGTCGAGACCTCCTTGTTGCGACTCGAGACCCCGAAACCAATACCACTCGAGATCGTTAGTCTCGACTCGAGGCCATGAACACTTGCACATTTTATCGGACTTGCACTGTCACGAGCCCAACTGATTGGGCCGGATACTTGGACTTGTTTACGTGTCTACTATTGGGCTGCTATGAAATGCTTATACGATCAAACGGCTTGACCGTTCGGTTGGCATTCCGTTCGGACAGCCTGTCCGGTTGGTCGGTAGGCCGATCGGATGGCTGTTCGAGTGGATTGTTTCTTCCTTTGAGTAGGATGTGTTTGTGTATGATGGTTTGACCTTTTGAGGTTTTTGTTGCAGTATTTGAAATTATTGAAGTATCCTTACCTTTCAGGTAGATCAATCGAACGAACCGTTCGATCGGCCGGCTTAACCGATCGGTTAGGTACTTTAGTAACCAAGTTCTTAGTAGGGTGTCACCTGATCGGACGGCTGTTCGATCGGGTGGCACTCCAAATGCATCGAACCAGTTGAAAATCGATTAAGTGTTGAAACATAGTATCTCATGATCCGAAGAGTAATTCAAATCGGACGGTAGTCGATCGAACAGTAGTTCGTTCAATACTAGACTTCATGAAATTGTTCAAGTGTGGGGCCATGTGCTAGCCGATCGGCTGGCCTGGTCGATCGGCTGACTGTCCGATCGGCTGGGCTGTTCGTTCGGACAGCAGTACGATCGGTCAGCTTCCTGACCTGGTCGACCTGTTCGCCTATCACTTGGTTGTTCTGATTTGTTTGTCGTTATATTGAGGTGTTTTGACAACGAGTTGAACCATAGGACTCTCGTTCTTACTTGTTTCTCCTGATCGGACAGGAATCACCCAAGTCCGGTCGGTGAACTGTTCGGAACGGAGTTTAATGTTTAACCCGAAGTCGGTTAACCTCATGGATAGAATCCAAATCTTTAACCGCACCATTACTAGAACGATTAGTAAGTTGGCCCAAGCTTCGTCTCTATCAGTTTGAAGGCATTGAGTGTAAAAGAGTTGAAAGAAAGTTGGAAAACCTTCTTCCAATCCTTTTCACCGTGTGAATGTTTAGATCTATCACAGATCTTTGTTTGTTTATGTGGAAATCGGCTAGATCCAAGTTATTCTTGGTGGATTGAGGCCAAAACATGTAGTTCTTCAAGAACACCATGATGATATCATCCTAGAACACTTGAATCTTGATGATTTCATGGTTAAAAGTTAAGATTTGAAAGACAGAAAGGTGTAGGAGTGCGTATAGATCAAGGAAGTACAAGATTTAGGATGAAATCTTACCAGAATCGAGAGAAATCTGAGAAAAAGGGTGAGAGCACGAGCTGGTCGGTCAGAGCTTTCCAAAAGTGGTAAGTATGACAATGACAGGGGTATTTATAGGCTGCCAAAAGAGGAAAGGGCTGGCCGATCGACCAGGCATCCCGATCGGACAGCCTGTCCGATCAGACTGCTGTTCGATTGGCCGAGAGCCTGATCGTTCAGCTGCCTGATTCGAGTGTTCGGTGCGACGATTTTTGAAATTTCGATTTTGATTGAAGACGATGCGAATACGATAGAGTTTCCTATTCAAATTACTTTTAATCCCAACTACTATATCTAACATACAAGCATCTATATCTCGCGCTATCTCTTCTCCACTAATTATGATAATTCGATTCCGACTGAGTCGATTGAGTTTCAAGTTTCGATTCGATTGATCACCATACATAAAGTAAACACGCACAAGTAACACATAAGGCACACACACACGTATAATAACACCAAAGTTGCATAATTCGAGTTTCGAGTCCGATGATGATTTGATTAGCTCGATTTTTGATTAATTGACTTTATCGCATTGTTACTTCCTATTATTCACAATCGTAAAGCGTTTCGCACAATAAACATTCGATTACTTCGATTTTAATAAATACTCCACATAATACAACCAACGTAACATGAAAATAGATTAACTACAGTCAAAGAAGTCAAAACAATAGCTGAACAAGGAGTGACAGATCACAATTAGCGATCTTTTCTTCCTTTGACTTCAGTCTTGACTTTGACTTTGACTTTCGAAAACACGGGGTGTTACAGCCTCCCCTTGTTTAGGGAATTTCGTCCCGAAATTAGGCTGAAAGCTGCACAACACCGTGAATCACGTTTGAGGTCTTTCTCTCTCTAGACTTTCACTTGAACAACTGCAGGTACTTCGCCTTCATGTCGCTTTCGAGTTCCCAAGTGAACTCTGCGCCTCGTTTGCCTTCCCATTGGACTTTCACGATAGGAATGCGCGAGCGTCTGAGTTGCTTGGTTTGGCGATCCATGATTTCGACAGGCTTCTCCACGAAGTGTAGCGTTTCGTTGATTTGAAGGTCGTCGAGGGGTACAATTAGATCATGCTCAGCCAGACACTTTCGGAGGTTTGACACATGGAAAGTCGGGTGGACGTTACTAAGTTCCTCTGGTAGTTCGAGTCTGTAGGCGACTTTTCCGATCCTTTCCAGAATCTTAAAAAGGTCTAACATATCGAGGCGCTAGTTTCCCTCTCTTGCCAAATCTGACCACACCCTTCCAAGGTGATACCTTTAGGAGTACGTAGTCACCAACGTCAAATTCAAGGGGCTTGCGTCTTCTATCGGCGTAACTTTTCTGTCTACATTGAGCTTTCAACAAGTTGTCTCGGATCTGGAGGACTTTGTCAGTCGTTTCTTGTAGTAACTCGGGACCGGTTAGTTGTGAATGACCGATCTCATGCCATACAATCGGCGATCGACATCTTCTTCCATATAAAGCCTCGAATGGTGCCATTTGGATGCTGGTATGATAACTGTTATTATACGAGAATTCGATTAACGGCAGGTATTTATTCCAATTACCACCGAAGTCTATGACACACGCACGGAGCATGTCTTCAAGGGTGCGGATCGTTCTTTCAGTCTGTCTGTCGGTTTGAGGATGGAATGCGGTACTTACGTTAATCGACGTACCAAGAGCCGCCTGAAACATTTCCCACAATTGCGAGGTAAACCGAGCATCACGGTCAGATATGATGTCACGAGGTGTACCATGATTACAGATGATCTCGTCGGTGTAGATTCGGGCTAATCGTTCTACCTTGTAGTCTTCTCGTATTGGAAAAAAGTGAGCTGATTTGGTCAAACGATCGATTATAACCCTAATGTTGTCGTGACCTGATGGCATGGGTAGAAGTTTGGTTATGAAATCCATAGCTATACTCTCCCATTTCCATATTGGGATTGGTGGTTGTTCGAGTAAGCCAGAGGGTCTTTGATGTTCAGCCTTGACTCTTGCACAAGTCAGACAACTTCCGACATAAAGAGCGATATCCTTTTTCATACCCGGCCACCAGTACTTGTAGCGAAGGTCCTGGTACATTTTATCAACACCGGGATGAATAGAATATCGGGATTTGTAGGCTTCATCCAT
The DNA here is from genome assembly GCF_002127325.2 of Helianthus annuus. NCBI lineage: Eukaryota > Viridiplantae > Streptophyta > Magnoliopsida > Asterales > Asteraceae > Helianthus > Helianthus annuus. The sequence goes on from NC_035433.2 coordinate 65,445,047, forward strand.
TAAAATCTTTCACAATTCGGTCCTCTTAGGGATCCAAATTCGATCCAGAAAATAGAAGATCCCATTTGATTTGCTTACAAGCTGAGCTCCATCGTGATAGATTCTCTCCTTCTTCAATGTACGTTCATTAAAACAAGCATGCTGGGCTTCGCGGATGAGGGTTTCGAGATCGTGTTGGTGTAACACCTCGAAAAATTTCGTCCAATAATGTCTTGACACGTGTCATAAGGTTCCGGTATGTGAAAACAGACTTTAGAGGGACTAAAAGTGACAAACAGTGAAAACTATGGAACGTAAGGGTCCAAAGTGTCAACAATGGATAAATAGACTCTATGATAACCCTACATAATGTTCATAACCTTAAACGGGTGGTTCATGGATCATACGACGCAGAAATTGCACAAAAGTGAGGAATTGCAAACTATAGGGGCCAAAAGTGTCAACATGTTTAATTTATACCTCTGAGTGAACTTTTGGCAGACCCGAAGCTTTGAGAAGCTAAAATATACTCACTAGAATCTGTGGTAAAAATTTCATGAAGTTTCGTCAACGTATGAGAAAGTTATGGCCAAAACCGTACTTGAAGGACTAAAAGCGTCAACGTCGAATTTCATGGTTTTTCGGTTGAGCGCAAAGTTATCCGAGGACATTACCATGTAGGTAAATGTCCCAAGGTTCTTAAAAACCAAGTTTGGGGGTTTACGAGTCAAAATAAGCAGCCGAAACATCGCATGCAAGTTCAGGGACCAAAGCTGCCATGTTTGAAACTTGTTTGGCTGATCAGAGGGTCAGGCGACCCGCCTGGACATGCCCAGGCGGGCCGCGTGGGACTACCAGTAACAGAAATCGCGAAAATGACCATTTTGGGTCCGAATTTGAAGTTGTAAACAGCTGTTATCACCTCTCTTTTGATCCAATGAAAGTCCTTGCATGCCTAGGCTACTGAGAACTTGCTACTACCTCTGATTTCATCCATAAAACAGATCAAAAGCTCATTTCTTTGAGCTCATACATTGTGATCAAGAACATCCAACTTGTAAAACTCTCAAGACAACTTCCTGGAGCAAATCTGAACGTCAAGGCAACATCCTAGTGTTAACTAAGCATCAATAGGACCTTTGTAAGCTTCTAATTCAGTCCTTAATTCGTTCTTGCATCGATTATTAGTAAAAGTCAAACTGATTGTTCATACACTTTGACTTTCTGATTAAACGAGTTTCACTCAGTCATTTCTCAAATTGAAACCACACTTATGTTGGTAATTATGTGGGAAACAAACCCTCAAAAGGGTATTCTCTGATTCCCACTTTATGCATGCTAATTGTCGAGTCAAACTTGTTTCTAAAAAGTCAACAAAAATGATTTTTTGAAAAATAGCTTAAATGGTAATGTTGATGACATGCAATCCGTTTGATCATTAAAAATAGCTTTATAATGAATATAAGAATGTGTTTTACTATGATCAACTCGACAATCTTTAGTATAGATACGAATCGGAACCGAAAGTCTTGTAAAACGACTATTTCGTAGACCATCGATTCGGATTCGTACATGCATGTTTGAGATCTGTATTGGAGAGTATTTTTGACCATTTTTATTTTGGTAAAACTTTCTGGAATTTTTGTTGCCTGAGTCTATGCTTAGCCGATTCATTTGCATGTTTCCGATTTATGCATAAAGTTGACTATTTTGCCCTTTTTGATATAAAACGTGATTTTTGGAAAAGTGAAAGAGTAGAAATCCTTATTCCTAATATATAAACTTGCACCGAAAATTTGTGACCAGTTGGTGGTCCAGATTTTGAGTTATGGCCAATAGCGTAAAACTATATCTTATTATTACATAATCGGCGCATTTTGCGTATAACCCATTTCAGGCCACGTTTTGGTATAAAACTTTTTACCCACTGATGTTATATATTATTTTGGGATTTTTGATGATTTTTATTAAATTTTTGGCTGATCGTATCTTAGATCGCTTAGTCAATTCGGTTAATGCCGATTTTGACCGTTTAGGCCATAAAATGAGTTTTATACATTCTTTTGACCCGAAACCTTTTTCTACTGATTTTATTTGTTAAATAAATTATTTTAAGCATTCTGGAAATATAAAAATCTCAGCTTTCTTTTGAAAACCCGGAAACGGCGTTAAATCGCATTTTTAGCATTTTAACGCATAGTAAGCGTTATACCTATTTTTAACATATAAGACTTATACCTACTGATGTAATTAGTATAATTTCATATAATAACAGTAAGTATAAGTATATGAACTCAAATTTCCAGTTTTAGCATTTTTAGCCCTTGTGAAATTACTAAAATACCCCTACGGTGCATAGTTTGATTTTAAATGTTAAGTTTGGTATATGGGTCATACCCTACTGTTATAATATGTTAAATGAAGTATATTTACGGTATAAACCAGACCCAAAACTCAGATTGCTAATTTGACTCTTTTATAATCTTTTAAATGACCGAAATGCCCTTATGAGGCATAAATTGAGTTTAAATTTATTCGGGGCATAATAGAACATAACTTGCTGATATTATATCATATTTAAAGCATATTATCTCAGGGAACTTGCATATGACTCTTTTGGCTACCCGTAACGCCCTTTTTGCGTTCGGTTCGGTTTACGTAACTAGTTTGCGTAAGTTGACCGAAACGGGTCAAACGTTATCATTTTTGTCTCAAAATCCAGAATGTATTTAGTATACCCATATTATACAAGTATTCAAACTTGTCGGGTCTAAATCACGTTCTATCCGGTCTTCGCTTAATCATGCGCTTGAACCGTATATTTCCTTAAAACTAACCGGTCTAAGCTTAGGCTTAATTAAAGACCCGTTAGTATTCTAATTGGTTATTTATACCATCGTTCCAGACTAGAGCCTTCCGGTAAATTGTACCTACGCTTACTTAAGTGAATACGGCTGAGTTATTATAATTCTTGCTATTTAAGACAGGAGCTAGCTCAGGTAAATACTCTTAACTTATTTTCCCTATTACGGGCTTGGGATACGGTAATATAAATACCGCATGGTCAGGTATGGGATTCGAAGACCAATGTGTCGGGAAATCCAAATAACCTGTTTTTAATTCGTATTGCTTGACTGAAACATTGGGGGTTAATGCGACCGTGTCCTGGATATCCTTGACTCATTAATTGCAATGGCCACGACCTAAGCACGGGGTGTAGGCATACACCTGACAGATGCTTTATGCTTATTATTTGATTATACCCAATAAGGGATTCCCAATAGGGGAATAGTGGTGTGTCGGTTAATCTTGAACCGGCATAGGACCGGGCCCCGTATGTAGAGCAAGTTATGTAAAACTGATAACATAAGATATAGTTTGTCCCAAGTATAAAAGATTAATCTTGCCTTGTGCATCTTAATCAAGTGTCAAAATAGTTTTGTGGCTTGTGCGCCTAAACCAATTTTCATAAACTCTTTTCAAATGAGTCAGTTGAGTGTATTTACCAGTGAAAACTGACGTATTTTCCAAAGTCTAAGTGACAGGTACAAGTACGTAATAGGGTGGAAGCTGCTCAGGGCGTTAATAAGGAATCTTGCAAATTCTAGGCGTCTAAAGTCTGTTGAACAATACTTAATTTTTAAGATCCGCCTGTGGATCCTCTACTTTCCGTTGTAATACTTGATATTACTTTATATTCGGATTGTAAAATATTATCTTTTGCTTCCGCTGTGCATTTATAAAATTGTGTTGTTTGACTATGATGTTATCAACTACGTCACGATACTCCCACCGGGCCCACCGGTGACACGTGGAAATTCGGGGTGTGACAGTTGGGCTTGAGTATTGCGAATACTAAGCAAATAACTCCGTCTGCTGAGTGTGTTGGCAACAACATTTGCTTTGCCTGGGTGATAACGAATCTCACAGTCGTAGTCGTTAAGAAGTTCTATCCATCGGCGTTGACGCATATTAAGTTCTCTCTGATTAAAGATGTGTTGTAAACTCCTGTAATCAGTGAAGATCGTACACTTGGTACCATACAGGTAGTGTTGCCATATCTTTAACGCAAAAACAACCGCGCCTAGCTCGAGATCATGGGTTGTACAGTTATTCTCGTGGACTTTGAGCTGACGAGATGCGTAAGCTATAACCTTGTCCCGCTGCATAAGAACACAACCAAGACCAAGGTTGGAAGCATCAAAATAGACAATGAAGTCGTTGTTTCCATCAGGCAATGTGAGAACAGGAGCATTGCAAAGCATATGCTTGAGGGCTTGAAAGGTAGACTCTTATTCAGTTCCCCAAACAAAAGGCTTGTCTTTATGGGTAAGAGCGGTAAGCGGCACAGCGATTTTAGAGAATCCTTCGATAAATCGTCGATAATAGCCCGCTAATCGAGAAAAAGGAACGAACTTCAGACGGGTTCTTGGGCGTAATCCAACTCTTAACTGCTTCAATCTTCGCGGGATCGACATGAATACCTTGACTATTAACGATGTGACCCAGAAACTGAACTTCCTTCAGCCAGAATTCGCACTTGGAGAACTTGGCATAGAGTTGGTTCCCCTGGAGTAGCTCGAGAACCAAACATCGATGTTGCGCATGTTCGGCTTTCGACTTGGAATAGATCAAGACATCGTCGATGAACACGATGACGAAACGGTCTAGAAATGGCTTACACACGTGATTCATCAGATCCATGAAAATCGCGGGTGCGTTGGTTAAGCCAAAAGGCATAACAACGAACTCGTGGTGGTTGTATCGAGTGCGAAAAGCGGTTTTAGGAATATCTTCTTCCTGAATGCGTAATTGATGATAGCCTGAACGTAGATTGATCTTCGAGAAACACGTAGCACCTTGTAGCTGATCAAACAAGTCATCGATACGAGGTAGGGGATAACGGTTCTTGATGGTTAACTTATTCAATTCCCGATAGTCGATGCACATCCTGAACGACCCATCCTTCTTTTTAACGAAAAGGACAGGCGCGCCCCAAGGAGAGGTGCTCGGGCGGATAAAGCCTTTTTCAAGTAATTCCTGGAGTTGGTTCGAGAGTTCCCGCATTTCGGATGGCGCGAGTCGATAAGGGGCTTTGGCGACAGGATTAGCTCCAGGAATGAGGTCGATACGGAAGTCGATATCACGACTTGGCGGTAGTCCAGGAAGATTATCAGGGAACACCTGAGGAAATTCACGGACCACTGGAACATTCTTAACTTCTGCCTTCTTTTTCTTTTCCTTCTCCGCTACTACAATATTGGCCAAGAAAGCTCTATATTCCTTGCGGAGATACTTGCTAGCTTGGACACATGACATAAGCTTGAGACCTTTTGAAGCTGTTTCGCCATACACACATAATAAATCACCATTCGCGAGCGAGAATCGAATCATTTTATCGAAGCACACAACTTCGGCATGGTTTTCGTGTAGAAAGTCCATGCCTACTATGACGTCAAAACTTCCGAGTTGCATCGGAATGAGGTCGATTGGGAAGATGTGATTGTTGAGCTCGAGTGTACAATCACGGAGAACAGAGTTAACGGCGACGGTTCTTCCAGTAGCGACTTCAACTTCGAATGACGTGGGGAGATAAGAGCGCTTACGACTAAGGAGCTTCTCGAATTCAAACGACACAAAGCAGTTATCGGCTCCAGTATCAAACAAACACGATGCATAAATACCATTCACAAGGAACGTACCATTAACCACGTTGTTGTTAGCCTGGGCTTGTCGAGCATTGATGTTGAAGGTTCTGGCGTGTACTGCTTGTTGCTGCTGCTGAGGCTGTTGCTGCTGCTGTTGGGGCTCTTGCTTTACAACCCTGTTCGGGCACATGTTTGCAAAGTGGTTAGGATCACCACATGTGAAGCAGACTCGAGCATTGTCCGCGGGTGCTTGAGCTGCATGTTGGCCTTGCGGGGCTGGGAGTAGAGCTTGATGAGCATTGGCAGGAGTTGCGGTGTTACGGGGACCATAACGACAGTTGGTAGTGAAATGATCGTACAAATTGCAATGAGCGCGGAAACGACAGGCGAGACCCACCGGATGATGATACGAACATGTCGGGCGGAGCGGGTGGGGGCCTGTGTATGCACGCTTTGCTGGCGGTGCATATGTCACTCGTGCTGGTCGATGGTGAGACTGCTGTTGAGCCGTTATGGCTTGCAGAGGAGCAGTGGTGGTAGTGATAGCACAGTTCTTGTTGCTGGAGCTGCTGTTGTGCTTCTTCTTTCGGCGTTATGACTTGGATGGTTGAGTAGTGCCGGTGTCGGCGGTCGGTGCAGTTGTAGCTTGATGCAGAGACTTTGAGGGCTTATCCCAGAAACCAGATTTTACCCGCTTGTCGTTGATCTCGGCAACAAGCAAGTAAGTCTCCTCGATCGATGATGTTTTGGCAGCATGAACAAAGTCGGCAACACAATCGGGTAGAGCTCGAATGTACTTCTTGATCGCTATCTCGGGCGTCTTGACTTGGTCGGGACAGATAATGCTGAGCTGCTTAAAGCGAGCAGTCAAGGCAGCGTTGTCTCCATCTTTCTGCTTGATGTTCCAAAACTCGTCCTCCAGCTTTTGGCGTTCATGGGGAGGGCAGAATTCGTCCATCATGGTGGCTTTCAGCTCTTCCCAAGTCAGCTCATAAGCTGCATCATTCCCGTGTTTGTTTCGTTCGTGTTAGGCCCTATAGGTTTATGGATTAGTTAGATTGGCTAAATGGACCAAGCTTCTAGAAGATGGTGGGTATTAGAGTGGGCTTAGGGGTAATTATGGGCCTAGGGTTTAGGGGGAAACCCTCCCTATAAATAGTTAATGAAAATTAGGGGTTTAGGTTGGTTCCTTGTTTTAGAAACTTGTATTAGACAAGCTCCTTGTATGCAAGTTTAAGCATTGAATCAATAAACATTCAAATCTTCATCATCTTTGTTCTTGATTTCTTGATCATCATCAAGTTTGGATTCCGCCCATCCTTGGTGATTGTTTGATATCGTTGTTTGATCCGTATTTTCGGGACTTACAATTGGTATCAGAGCCAATTTGATATCAAACATCAAGAAATTCTGCATTTTTGTTGAAGTTCTTCATCTCGTTCTTCGTGTTCTTCATTTTGTTCATCCAAAATCTTCAAAAACCATCATATTTTGCTTCTTAATCTATTTAGAAAAGTGTTAAAAGTTGAGGTTGATTTTTTTTACTGTTTAAAATCAATCAAAAATTGATTCTGTCTTCATCGTACAAATCATCCAGTCATTAATCTTATCCGACATCATCATTACGGACTGCAATTCATCTGTCATCATACATAATCATCATCGTACAGCAGACATCATCTTATCCTAATTCTTCATCAGTACATCGAAATCATCCACAATCAAACAACCTTCATTTCGAGTCAACCACCTTCACAATCTGATGCTTATCCGTAATCGATCCGTATCATCATCTTTTCATAACATTCAATCAGACATCGTTGTCGATTTCATCCGTGATTAATCCGTAATCAACAACTCGCATCTCGGATCGCATCTTCATCCGTAATCTTCAACATTCATCATCCGTAATCATCATTGTACATCATCGTATGCTCATCTTCCTTCCATCCGTATTCATCCAGAATCATATCCGAAATTAATCCGTAATCTTTCAACGTTTATCATTCGGAATCATTTCCTTCATCCGTAATCGATTTCCTTCATCCGTAATCATCCATCTTATCTCCGGTTAAAGACCACCGTTATATCATTTATCACCGTCATCGTCTCTATCATCGTTTTCCTCAACAACAATCATCATCATCCGTTCATCACCGGAAAACATTAGCTCCATCATCATCACTGTTCAAGTCACCTTCATCTCCATAAACCGTTAACCATTCTCCATATCCATCATCATCTGTCATCATCGTTCCGATAAACCTCCGGTCACCTGAACTTAAACCTCCGTTCATCCATCGTTCCGACACCCTCTGTTACAACCGCCGTTCGCCGTCATCGTCCCACTGCCATCTCCGTCTCATTCCGATAAACTTCTCCGACAACCACTTTTGTGCATCGTCTCCGATCACCACTTTCACCTCCGTTCGACGTTCCGTTTCAGATCATCTTCTCCGATCCATCGATCACCGCCGTTCAATCACCCACTCCGACTCCGATCCATCGTTCTCCGCCGTTCACCGCATTCATCCATCTCCGGTCCGCCATCACTTGTTCTCCGGTCGTTAACCATTTTAGCGGCGGCGTTTTAAAAAAAAAAAATTAGGGTTTTGGGATTGAAGATAACAAACGACACTGTTTTGTCGTTTAGGTTATTAATTATATAATAATTATAAATCATTAGGTAATCATTACATAATTATTAATATAATATAATTATAATATAAAAATATAAATTAGTTTTCTTTAATATATATCTTAAAATTAATTAAAAAAGGTTTATATAATATATTAAAAAAAAAGGTTAAATCTTATTAGTTTAAAAGTTAAAAAAAAAAAATTTATTATTTAGAAAATAAAAAAATTATAATATATAACCTATATTAGTATAAAAATAATAAAAAAAATCATTTTTATAAAAAAAAGGGTTTGTTTGTTTTGCGGTATTAGTTTTGACAGGATTTGAGATTCGGTACACAAAGCGGGATCGTTCGATTGCAAAGTGTTCGAAGATGTCTACAGCCCAAACTCAGTACTCAAACATTGTTTTCAGTCCAGTATGTAATCCAAAGACGAATGCAAATCCGAACATTGTCTTCAGTCAAATTATCCAAACTACCGTTAACAGCACTGCACCCCAGACACAAAAACAAAACCAAAACCCGAACCAGAACGTGATGGATAATGCTGACGATTCGCGGTTTGAAATCATTATTTCTGAAGATGGAGCTGGAAGGTTGCAGGATCGAGTGAAAGAAAAGCTAAATGAGTTCATAGGAGAATACAATGTTGATCCTGTCGTGGAATTTGTGATGCGCTCGCTTAAAAGAGGGGGACGAAAAGAGGGAGTAAGAAATGGGATGAATACTTTTTTGGGTAATGATAAAGACTCCTTTGTTTCTTGGCTGTGGGATCATTTACAATCAAACCAAGATTTATACGCACAGTCAAAAGAATCTTATCCCGATGAAGTGGTGAAACAGAAACCTCAAGCCCAGCAAGCTGCAGTCAATAGTCCAGCACCCCAACCCCAAGCACAAAGTCAGCTAGATAAACCAAGATCGCTCATTGACACTGTCAACTATCTGTTGTGTACTGAACCTTGCAGGAATAGGGTTGCACAACTGAGGGCGCTCAATTCTAAAATGATGGATGATTACAACAGTGTCATGGCAAAGTACATCGGTCTTCGAGAGAACAATAAAATTCTCTATGAAAAGATTGACGCACTTAAGAAGGACATAGCTCAACTTCACAGAGACGTGAATCAACAGCAATGTTGGGTTCACGACTATAAACATAGACTCACAGTTAAAACTCTTGAATGTGACTCTGTGAAGGGTGAGCTAGAGCTCCTCACTGGAAAGTATAAACAAAACGAGTTAAACATTAAAAAGTTTGATACTTCCAGTGACACTGTTCGTAATCTGTGCGATGTGCAACTGGCCTATCAAGAAAACAAGGGTAAGGGTTTGGGGTATAAAAAGGTTTCGCCACCATACAATCATAATTATTCCAGATTGCCAATCACTGAGCAAGAAATGGAAAATTATGACACTATGATGTATGGCAAACCTAGTGACTATGTTCCATGGGAGCCCTTCAGACCAAAGAATGCCAGACCAACTGATTTTCAAAAACCAATGAATTTTGTTAAAAATGCGGATAAAAATTGCTCAAACGAATCAGCTGGCGAATATGAAAAGGAAAATGAACCAGAGAATGAAACAGAATCAGTGAAAACATCCGCAAATGAGCCACAAGAAATTTTGTCAAATTCTGATTGTGATTCTTTAGAAAATAATAATTGTTCTAGTTCATGTGCAGAATCAATGACAGTTGAAGAGCAGTCTGCAGTGGATGATGAACCACATTCAATCGTTGCTGATGTTGCTGATGATTCAGATGCTACCAAACCCGATCATTATGCTTGGAACAGTGTTATGTCTTGGTATGCTGAGAGTCGGGGTATTCCAATTAAAACTGATGATTCAGGTGCTGTGGTTTTAGATTATGATCGTGACGAAAGTGCTTTAACAGGGAAATCTGATGTATTGATTGATAAACTTGAAACACTTGTTTCAAGTGACTCAGAAATGTGTTCTGGTGATTCAGACAACTATTCTAGTATGTCTGAAACATCAACCGATACATCAGAAACTCATGAACAAAAGAAAAATGAGAAAATTGATATGTTTGATTGTGTTAGTAAAGAAGTTGATGAACAGGGATCATCTGATGAATCTGACGTTCAAGCTGCAGATTCTGGTACCTCAGATAATGAGCGTAGCGTTTCTGAAAATTCTGAATGTGACAAACACTCAGATTCAAGTAGTGCAACGCCCGAAGAGAGCCAAACAGTTTCAAACACAGATTGCTCTTCGTCTGAGAAACCAGAATCAGCTGATGTCAGAAACTCAGAGGTTGATGAAGCTGAAGAAGAGATATTCATAGAAACCAGTTCTGAGGAAACTCATGAGATCTTGGAGCCTGAAGAAAAGGGATCCACGGAAATCAATTCAACAGTTGATTCAACTGATGAAACTGAAGAAGAGATATCTGTGGAAATCAATTCTGCAGAAACTCCTGAGAACATAGTTTCTGAGGAAAATGAATCTATGGAAGTCAATTCAACAGATGATTCAACTCCCGGTCCCAAAGGATCAGATTCTGAAAAAAGTGTTTCAAATGAAGCAAAGTCTACTGAATCTGCTCCTTTAAAGAAAAGACGGTCACGTAAAAATAGAAGACCACGGAAAAAGAAAATTCAAAAGGAAAACCCGTCTCTCAAGCAAACTGAATCTAAGCTGAAGGGTAAAGCTGTCGATACTTGCTCTTGTGCTGATAACTGTAAGCAGGGTTCTTCCAAGACCAAACATACGCACAAGCAATCATCATCAAAGGAAAGGAAAGGACTTGATCAGTTCCCTAGAATAACACAAGCAGAACTGAATGTCTTTTTCTCAAAAAGACAGACGTGTTTTAATTGTGGAATTCCGGGGCACATAGCTAGAAATTGTGTTAATCGGCCTTTCGTGCCTCACTACTCTGGTAACACACATCATCAAAAGGCTATGCATTATCGATCGGACGGAAATCGATTTTCTCAAGCTAAGCCTTCTGATGGAGACTGGAATCTAGCGAAAAAGAACAATCAAAAGTTTTCAAACACAAATGGGTTCCAAAGACATCATATGGAGTCAAAAGTCTCATCTTTAAAGAAAAATATGTCAAACAACAACACTGACTCTAAGATTTGGAAGCCCACGGTTCTTGCTGGATCCCAGTCTCAGTGTTCGCAACCATCAACATCCACTCCATCGCCAAAAACCACCGGCGATGTTAAGAGTTGCATGATTTTTCGTGAGGTTTCTTACACTGATAGCGATGGTCAACTCAGGTCAACAATGGCCTGGGTTCTAGTTTCTAATTAATCCCGCTAAGTGTGCAGGAACAGCTATGGAGGGCAATCGTTAGACCTTGGTTTATCGATAGTAGTTGTTCCAGACACGTGACAGAAGACTTATCCCAGTTGAGTAACAAAAAAAAAAGTATTCGACGATGGATTTGTCAACTTCGCGGGAGAGGAAACTGGAAGAATTACCATGAAGGGCACTGCCAGAAACGGGGTTCTCACCTTCCCAGACGTCAATTATGTCCCTGATCTGTAGCACAACCTTTTGAGCGTATCTCTGATGTGCGACAAAAGAATGGAGGTTCTCTTCACCAAGAGTGGCTCGCAACTTCATTTTTCGACTGTTCAGAAGCCGATTTCTGAACCTGCTATAGCTATCCCTGATGGTGGAGTACGTAACACTGAAGTCTCCTCAGGACTCTCAAACATTTAAGGAACTTCTTTGTTTCTGGGAGCAATTCTCTCAGACTGCACTGTAGATCCACCGGTGATCAACAAACTCTACTGCATCAAATGAGGGGGAGCATTCTGATATAGCATAAGGAAGTTGCTGGTGCACAATCCCACAGCGAATCGGGTATGAGAAAGTTGCTTCGAGCAAGTTAAAGGTCCGGATTATGATGAGGAACATGCATTTGTGATGAGAAAGAAGTTCGAAATGAGCTCGTTGGGAGAAGTGAAAATGTTTCTGGGCACACAAGTTCGTCAAAACAGGGATATGAAGTGTACATCAGCTGGATGCCAATTCTTGGGGGACAGTCTCACCTCATGGCAGTGCAAGAAGCAACAGCTCACTTTTGAAGCGGAAGCAAAGTGCGTTACAGCATCTGCTGCCTACTGCTCTCAGGTTCTTTGGATACAACACTAGCTCAAGGATTACGGTTTGACTTATCTAAACTCTACTACTTATTTTGATAAGGTTGCCGTTATCCAGATTATCAAAAACCCTGTCTATTACTCTAAAACCAAGCACATTGATATCAAGGTGCGTTTTATTCGAGATTGCTATGACAGAGGATTGTTTAAACTTAAACAGATCCACACTGATGCTAATTCAGCAGATCTTTTACTAAACCTGTCAGTATCTCGAGATTCAATGTGCTAGTAGATCTTTTAAAAATGACACGTTTCACCGACTGAGCGACAAAAAAAAAAAAAAAAACCGGTTTCATACTAATGTAAATAAATAAGTAAATTTGCGCATAAAGTGTGATGCACAAATTTAGGGGGAAGAGGGACATATATGTACATATGCATAGTTTGAGGGGAGAAAAGCAAAAAAAAAAAAAAAAAAAAAAAAAAAAAAAAAAAACAAAAAAAAAACAAAAAAAACATATATGTACATACGCATCGTTTGAGGGGAGAAATAGTTGCTAGGGAAATGAAATGAGCTTTCGTGTTAAAGAACTTGATTAACACACGTAAGGTTTCAATGTTAAACAGGTTCGGCTCCACTGCGATGTGTTGATAGGTCTGCCGCTCGAAAAGCAAAAGAAGCAAAAGTGATACAAACATAATGGACTGGACATCTCGTGGGTAACAGACCAACGGTGTATGATTTCATGGTCTTAAATCCTGCGTTGATAGATAGCCAACATCTGAAGTTTCGGGTCTTTATACTGAGAAATCATCCTGACTGTCCCTCTGTTGCATCCAGATTATATGCAGACCTGGGCACAGTCATATCTTGCTAAAAGAGCCCGCGTCAGATCTTCCTTGGTCTCTCTGCTGTACGGAAGTACTGACCTGTTCACCAGGAAGTCTGGCGTTGTAAAATAAAAAAAAACAAAAAAAAATAGAATAAAAGGGCTCTTGTCGGATCTTCCTTGGTCTCTCTGCTGTACGGAAGTACTGACCTGTTCACCAGGAAGTCTGGCATTAAAAAAAAATAATACAAAAATAGAATAAAAGGATGATCTCAGTATACTCACCTGCTACGATGAACCGTTGTGCTTACCTTGATCGCGGGGGTATGCCTTGGAATGGGACACACAGATGTCACAGTATAAAACTACCTAAAAGCGTATCACAAAGCAAAAAGTTGAAGTTTGAGCGGTGGATTTAAGAGGACAAACATATCAACAATTGCGTGGACCAGCCTAAGTAAACGAAGAGCTGAAAAGTGTCCCTTAATCGGTTCGAAAACGATTTTGATCCCATGGCAGGTTCTCCCTATATTACTCCTCCATTAGTTTTCTATTATTAATTTGTTTTGTTTTGATTATCTCTTTGCTAAAAAAAGGTTGCTCGGTTGGTTGGATCGTTGATTTTGATAAAGATATTTTCTGTCCTGAAAATGCAAATCATTAAAGTAATAATCTGGCCCACTATTTCGGATTGGGGCCCACTATTTCGGATAAAACGAATCAGATCCGGCCCATTGCTCTTGAATGTAATTCGGACCATCGTTCCGAGTTGGGGCTTGGCCGTTTGATCTCAGGCCCAATCCGAAACACTATTAACTGGCAATCACTTTCTCCTTCGAGTCACATTTCGGACTAATCTCTTTTCTTAAGCATTTCGGATCCTCTCATTGTATTACCGGACCACTTATTCGAATTACAAGGTTTTTCAGGTTCTCATACTTTCCAAACCAAAGCCTTTGAATGCCACAGTTGCCGAAGAACATGACGAGCAACTCATGAGTGTTGCTGATAAAGCTGAGATAGAAGCTGAAGTGTTAGAAATGGATGAAGAAGAATCTGACGACAACAGTGATGTGGATGTTATTGTCTCTGTAAATGTTGAGGAACCCGTTCAAGAATCAACGTAAATGACGACTGAAGATGTTCAAGCCCTGATTGAATTCTTGAAGGATAGTATCGGAAACCCTCCTTCCGTATCTATTCCTGAAACTGAAGATTATTTGACAGATGATGCTGAAGAAGCATCCAACAAGAAACGAAGAACCGAAACTGCCCCTGATTTTCATTCTCTGGCCCAAGCTCAGAACCATAGCCTACTATGCCCACCGATCCACAAGTTACTGCTGCTACTCAAGAAACAAGCACACAAGATCTCGATTTTGATTTAAAATTCGATGTCGATCTCGATCTGCCTGAAACAACTCATTTGCAACCAGAAAGCTCAAGCAGCATAAGGTTCAATGAAGGAAGTTCCAGTGGTGCCGATTTCTCTGAGCATGATGAAGCAGCCATGCGTTTCGCCGCCAGCAAGATGGAATTTGTTGAAGAAAGAGATAGTGATGATGATTCGGCTGTTGATGTAGCGAAGCTGCAGAGAAGAGTGATTGTGTTGGAACACGACGCTGCCCTGAAAGAAGTTCAGATCTCATCTTTGCAAGCTCAAAAATCAAGCAAAGATCAGGCGATCGAACAACTACAAAGTGATGCGGGTATGCTGACATCTGGTGAAAGATAAGCTGAAAAGAAGCTCGATAACGTAATCAAGAATCGTCTGTTTGCTGATCCGGCTCCGTTGCAAGGTGGTTCTCCAAACGGATTCAACAACTAATCCAGTAAACCTAGGGGGAGATTGTTAGGCCCTATAGGTTTATGGATTAGTTAGATTGGCTAAATGGACCAAGCTTCTAGAAGATGGTGGGTATTAGAGTGGGCTTAGGGGTAATTATGGGCCTAGGGTTTAGGGGGAAACCCTCCCTATAAATAGTTAATGAAAATTAGGGGTTTAGGTTGGTTCCTTGTTTTAGAAACTTGTATTAGACAAGCTCCTTGTATGCAAGTTTAAGCATTGAATCAATAAACATTCAAATCTTCATCATCTTTGTTCTTGATTTCTTGATCATCATCAAGTTTGGATTCCGCCCATCCTTGGTGATTGTTTGATATCGTTGTTTGATCCGTATTTTCGGGACTTACAGTTCGGCCGTCCACCAGTCTAGAACTCGGGACTGGAAGACGCCAGTTGCGTTTAGGGTACGGAGATTTTCTGGACAACCGCTTTGGCGCAGAGTGACTTCGACAGAATCAAACCATTGAAACATGGCGGCAGGGCCATCTTCTCCGATAAATTCCTTTGGTCCGCATGCCTTGAACTGTTTGAAGCTGAAAACAGCCTTGGTAGCATCTTTAGGAGCTTCGGTTCTCGACTCCTCAGACGATTTGCTGACGTTTTCATAAACCTCGCTCACAGCTTTTGCTACTTGTTTGGCGATGATAGCAGCAAGACGCTTGTCTCTCTTTTCTTGGTGAGAAAGTAGGTATCGGGATCTAGACGACATTGTCTGCAACAGACATCACCTCAGGATTCAACACAACAAAATCGAATCTCACCGCACACGTCTAGTTATAACAAAAGCTTAGGAGCACAGTCATATATACACATAACCACGTAATTGCATAAGCACAGAAACACATATTCACGTAGAGCACAGAATCACATATTCACGTAAGGCACAGAATCACATAAGCACATATTTCACCTAAGCACATATTTTGCATGTATCCCCCTTCCTGTGATTATGCGTGTTCCTTTTTCATTTAAGAGGCAGTCAGAATACAGAAACCTATCATTCAAAGTTCGCGAGTCGTTCGTATATATCGGTCGCGTATAGCATATCGAGTAGTAGAGTTTAGTCGTATAGCATATCATAGTGTTGTCTAGATTTGTAGCGACTTGTTAGCATATTGAGATAGAAGTGCAATGCGAGTCGTGTGTGTCGATCGAAGTGATGGCAAAAATCGAATAATTCTTCAAAATTTCAAAATTTAAACATATAAACAGATAATTACACAAAAAACACATAAAATCGACGAATTATTAGAGTCGGCAGTTGCGGGCTCAGAATCGAAACACATAAAAATCGGGAAGTAGATTGTCTGCGGCTATTAGACATCGACTACCCAAAGCGATTCGACTATTCTCAATAGACTTGTCGTTACATTTTGACTTTCGGGATCGTGTTCCTGCCTCGATTCTTGGTCATTCAGCACGCATTCCCTAGGTCATACTCATGAGTTCAGATCGTTGGAGTCCGTCGAGGCTTTGGTGAGATAAGCAAAAGTCGGAATAAATTGTCAAGGTTAGGGTTTCACCCCTAGCTTAGCAATTTCTTCCTTGTTTTTAGTAAAATTGAGGAGGTTATTCATTAAAATGCGGATTTCACTCCTGATTTGGTATAATTCCCCTTGTTAAACAAGCGTTCGTTATTGAAAAATAATGAAGAAATCATTGATAAGTTGGTAAAACAGCATTGATCAAGCAACTTAGTCGAGAGTTTGCGGTTTTCACACCTAATCTCCACTTAATCGCTTGTCTTTTCTTGAAAATTTGAGTGCAGTGATAGTGTAGAGTAGCGAGATATGACAGGATATAGCACATAAAGTTGGTCTGTTGGTTCCTAACTATAGTCTAGGTCTCTAAGACATCGACCTGGACTAGGTCATGTCTAGCTTAATTCCCTATAGTTATGGCTCTGATACCAATCTGTCACACCCCAACCGATGGCGGAATCATCGGGGCATGGCACTGAGCGAAACAGATTGTCCAGAAGTTTCCACAACAATTATTATTACTATTCAATTTAGGTAATACGTCCCATACCGTACCTAAAATAGCAAACCAAATTATTACAGATAACATATAGTCAAATATTCTGTTCCGACAACTCAGATTTAAATATAAATATTGTTTATCTGTGTCTAGAGACTCAAGCTGTAAGATCTACAGACAACTATGCTCTAGACTCTTATTCTAGCTTCGCCTTCCTAGCAGATAAGCATCTTAAACACCTGTCACATACGTTAAAATAAAAGTCAATACATAAAATGTAAAGGTGAGCATACAAGTTTGATATTAGCATATAGAGTTCGAAATAGTTTACGCATAACCAGCACGTACACAGAGGAAAATGAAGCATGTTAATTATCGACATGGATCTATCGATACCAATGACTGCGGGTTGACTGCCCGAGGCAGTTCACAATACATGTTTACCACCGTAATCCATGCAAGTAATTGTCCTTAACAACCCCCGTGTGAACGGGTGCTGAGTCCAAACTATAGTTCTATCGTCGTTAAGGCAGGTAGACAACATTCCACGTGTAAACATAACAACAAGCATTCATTTAGTCACGTAATACATGCGGTAACGATTAGCGTTTAAGTAATTGAGTAGTGTGTGTTCGCTTGTGATTTAGAATAAGTAACGTATGTCACACCCAAAAGTGTTAAAGCAAAAAGGGTTCGAGTATAGTCACAGCGGTTGATGGATTGAAGGGAGCGCTTGGGAGTAAAGTTAGCCTGAATAGTTCGATAGCATAACGATAAGCAACGCTTAAAACGAAAACAAGTGTTGGAGGGTCGGACAGCTGGTCGATCGGACGGTAGTCCGATCGAATGGCTTGACCGTTCGGTTGGCATTCCGTTCGGACAGCCTGTCCGGTCGGTCGGTAGGCCGATCGGATGGCTGTTCGAGTGGATTGTTTCTTCCTTTGAGTAGGATGTGTTTGTGTATGATGGTTTGACCTTTTGAGGTTTTTGTTGCAGTATTTGAAATTATTGAAGTATCCTTACCTTTCAGGTCGATCGATCGAACGGACTGTTCGATCGGCCGGCTTAATCGATCGGTTAGGTACTTTAGTAACCAAGTTCTTAGTAGGGTGTCACCTGATCGGACGGCTGTGCGATCGGGTGGCACTCCAAATGCATCGAACCAGTTGAAAATCGATTAAGTGTTGAAGCATAGTATCTCATGATCCGAAGAGTAATTCAAATCTGACGGTAGTCCGATCGAACAGTAGTTCGTTCAATACTAGACTTCATGAAATTGTTCAAGTGTGGGGCCATGTGCTAACCGATCGCGCTGGGCTGTCCGTTCGGACAGCAGTCTGATCTGTCAGCTTCCTGACCTGGTCGACCTGTTCGCCTATCACTTGGCTGTTCTGATTTGTTTGTCGTTATATTGAGGTGTTTTGACAACGAGTTGAACCATAGGACTCTCGTTCTTACTTTTTTCTCCTGATCGGACACGAATCACCCAAGTCCGGTCGGTGAACTGTTCGGAACGGAGTTTAATGTTTAACCCGAAGTCGGTTAACCTCATGGCTAGAATCTGAATCTTGAACCGCACCATTACTAGAACGTTTAGTAAGTTGGCCCATGCTTCGTCTCTATCGGTTTGAAGGCATTGAGTGTAAAAGAGTTGAAAGAAAGTTGGAAAACCTTCTTCCAATCCTTTTCACCGTGTAATGTTTAGATCTATCATAGATCTTTGTTTGTTTATGTGGAAATCGGCTAGATCCAAGTTATTCTTGGTGGATTGAGGCTAAAACATGTAGTTCTTCAAGAACACCATGATGACATCATCCTAGAACACTTGAATCTTGATGATTTCACGGTTAAAAGTTAAGATTTGAAAGATAGAAAGGTGTAGGAGTGCGTATAGATCAAGGAAGTACAAGATTTAGGATGAAATCTTACCGGAATCGAGAGAAATCTGAGAAAAAGGGTGAGAGCACGAGCTGGTCGGTCAGAGCTTTCCAAAAGTGGTAAGTATGACAATGACAGGGTATTTATAGGCTGCCAAAAGAGGAAAGGGCTGGCCGATCGGCTAGGCATCCTGATCGGACAGCCTGTCCGATCGGACAACAGTCCGATCGGCTGGGCTGTTCGATCGGCCGAGAGCCTGATCGTTCAGCTGCCTGATTCGAGTGTTCGGTGCGACGATTTTTGATATTTCGATTTTGATTGAAGACGATGCGAATACGATAGAGTTTCCTATTCAAATTACTTTTAATCCCAACTACTATATCTAACATACAAGCATCTATATCTCGCGCTATCTCTTATCCACTAATTATGATAATTCGATTCTGATTGAGTCGATTGAGTTTCAAGTTTCGATTCGATTGATTACCACACATAAAGTAAACACGCACAAGTAACACATAAGGCACACACACGTATAATAACACCAAAGTTGCATAATTCGAGTTTCGAGTCCGATGATGATTTGATTAGCTCGATTTTTGATTAATTGACTTTATCGCATTGTTACTTCCTATTATTCACAATCGTAAAGCGTTTCGCACAATAAACATTCGATTACTTCGATTTTAATAAATACTCCACATAATACAACCAACGTAACATGAAAATAGATTAACTACAGTCAAAGAAGTCAAAAAAATAGCTGAACAAGGAGTGACAGATCACAATTAGCGATCTTTTCTTCCTTTGACTTCAGTCTTGACTTTGACTTTGACTTTCAAAAACACGGGGTGTTACACCTGCTTCGACCCGTTACGGTAGTTTAAGCTACTTTAACGCGTCGTTTGCGTAAAACTAAGGTCAGATGGTTATCTAAGTCCTATGTCAAGTCTTACATGACCAATTATGCCTAAATATGTTACTAGATCAGATTATATGTCAAAAACTTGATCACATATGCAAATATCAATTTATGCTTCAAAAGGGCATTTTGGTCATTTTCTATGGGCATATAATCTACTTAACAAATAACTAACCAACCTATGTGATCATAAGGTATAACCTCAGTAGGTTATTCCCTATGCAATTATGATCACTAAACATGCTTGGTCGGATCCTAATGATCGACCAAATGGGTTGGGTTCGAAAGTCTAAGCGGTGTCGAGACCGCTTAACTTACGACCCTAAACAAGCACTAAACTAGTAGTGACGAGTTAAACATGTAAAACATGTTTAACTAACTAAGAAAACTGATTTGGTATCAAAAAAAAGTGTTTTGATACCTAAAAGTAGTTCCGTTGCAAAATGCGCGTAAATACGCATTTTGACCGAAACTTTGACTCGTCACTACGCCTAATCAACGTGGTAATCAGGAATCCATCGTGATTACAATCACGTTGCAAATTTCAATTGAACTTTGACTTGACCAATTGATGGTCAAAACCGAAAGTCAAACTGTTGGTCAAACTGTTTAACTTTCAGCTCTAAATGGCTGCAAATAAACTACTAAGCCATGAAAGAACACTTACAAGGTGTTCAAAGGCTGAAGAGAAGGTTTTAGAACTCAGGTAGGTGGCTCCTTAGCATGAAATCCTCCGCTTAGAGTCCCAAAATGAAATGAGCAATGAAACAAGTGAAAAGACCAAGCTATTTATACTTATGGATGATGAACAAGATCATTACAAGTGTTCATTTGGCCTCCAAGCAAGAAATCTGAACCATACAAGTGTTAATGACAGCTATCCTTTGCTTGGAGAGGTGTTAACTTGGTCATTACACAAAGAAATTACAAGAACAACCCCTGAATTATCAAACAGCAGCTGAAAATGAGTTTTCTGTCACCGGGGGTTCTGTCGCACCCCGCGTAGGAATTGGGGCTGGCTTACGCGGCTTGCGACATCCCCTCAGTTCAGCAACAGTTTCATTTTTTACACATTTGGTCCCTGCATGTGTTTAAGCTGATTTTTGACGTGTTTGACCCCCATTAAGCCATTTTTCAAGGCTCTACAAGGTCGCCAAAGTATAGGGGACTCAAAATATGCTTGGAAAAATCTCGGATGTCGGTTCGTTTGGTCGTACGGTCGCGTTATTTGTCTAATTACGACGAAACTCGAACGGACGCGAAAACGATCCAAATTACGCGACGAATGGTATTTTGCATTCCGATCACTAAAATAAAATATTTTAATGTCTACAAAAATTTTTGGATGTCCGGATGTGGTCAGAACGTAAGATATGCGCGTAAATGCAAACTTACGCCGTTTTTGACGCTTTTAGTCCTGCATGATCAAACAAGCGTATTTTTGCACACCAAACCACTCAAAGCTTATTTCTAAGCTATGTTAAGGTTATTTATGGTATGTTTAGCTTATGATCCTGTTCCGGAATGTACGTTGCCATACGAAACGACAGACTTTTGCAGTTTGATGCAAATAGTCCCTGTAAGCGAACAAACTTGTTTTTGCCATACCAAACCCTTCAAAACTTATTTCTAAGTTATGTAAAGGTTATTTAAGGTATGTTAAGCTTATGTTGCTGTTCCGGAGTGTTTGTTGCGTTAAACTGATTACGTTTACGCATCAGTTTGCGTATAACTTTCCAGAAAGCGATATAGAGTTTAAAATCGATCAAAAATCAAAACGTGCAAAATGTCAAGTATCATTAAACAAATATTGGGATCAAAACACGTTATTTATTATATAGAATTGTTTTGAGTTTGTACAAAGATTACACAAGCACAGATGTCACATTTTTCTCCTTATTTTCTTTTCTAAACTTCTTGGATAATCTCTATGAAGGTTTCCACAAGCTTGCTATGGCAAAATAAGGTGGAACCTCATAATATTTAAGGTCCAAGATAGTTTTAACTTACTTTTTTACTTTACATTTTATTTCTCATGTATTTTGTTAGAAACTTGGTGAAATCTTATGCCCACCTTGCTCCTAAGTAAATCATAGTTGTGGGTTTGTGTTGTGGTTGACTCTCACCAAGAAACAAAACTTGTAACCTCTTTAAAATTCTGCCCAAAATGTTCTAAGTGTTGAAACCATCCAAGCTTCCAACCTTCAATGTTGGAAGACTTGTGTATGAGTAATGTGTAAACTATGGAAGCCTTGGCTCTCCAAACTTGTTCCACTACCTCACTTGTACGTTTTGGTATGAAAACAACTTCCGCAAAGTGACAAGGCTACATCACGTCCTCGAACATTTTCCATGCTCGAGATGTACGCATCTAGTTTGCTCAGTTGGTTGCTTTAGTTAGTTAGTTAAATTTAATCTGACATTCATGACCAACCGAACTCATCAACTAAGTTGATAAGTTTGTGCTTTGTTGAATCATATAATGAGGATTAATGGATGGAAATCATCCTACCTCCATGCTTGACTTACATGATAATACATGATGGACCAAATTATAACTTATATTATATAATGTATAATATATACTTTTAGCCGAATTCTTGATACTAACTGGGCATGGTTAGATGTCAAGGACTTAGGTTAAATCATCTTCGTTCTTAGGCTCCTCGTTTGTGATTCTAGTGGGCAAGTTAGGACCTATGAAAACACATGAAAACTTAGTGTCCAAACGAGTATCTAGGCAAGATATACTTTCATGCACATATACTTTCATATTAATTCCGAATACAAACTCACTACGAACTTCATATACTCATACACCTTCGTTTCCCCAATGTTGGGTAACTTTGGTGCTCCACCCACAACGACTCGCCAACTCACGTTTATCTTTGGAAGCTTAGCAAACCGTGAATGTACATAACCCCCTTTTTATTTTTTCAACACTTTCGGGTGCAATACTTATGATTTATTAAACTCACACAATCACTTACGAACATACTTAACACATACGAATAATCCTTTATACATGCTTAATATGTGATGCTTAGAACTCATACATGCTAGAAAGCTTACTTGCTCTATACTTTACCATTAACTTCGTACAAGCATCCCTTACATGTATAGCGCTATAAGAGTAACACACCGCCCGTATTCTTGAGGTCATGTTAAGTTATACAAAAACGGTCTTGTCGTTGCGACGACAACATTACGCTAGTGGGTAACTTTGGGTTGACAATTATAAGTTGCATGCTAGTATTGTAATAATAAGTCTTAGTTTACAATTATGCCATGTGGATTCATTTAAACCGTTTTATACTTCTGCTAGTAATTCAACCTTGTATGCTTGCCAATACTTCATGTGTTGACATGTACTTTAATATGTATTGCATGAACTTGATGATGTTACATTGAAAAAATCTAGTAGGAAGACTAGAAATGCAGTTTAAATTTTGTTTATGTTTTGTACTTGTTTTTCCTTGTTCAAGATGTTGTACTTTGCTTTCAAACGTTGCATTTCCGAGTTAGAAATGAAATTGTGAGGACCGTTTCGGGTCCTCGAATGCTCCGGTCGGTCATGTAATCTTCATATCACGTGCGAAATATATGTATGAAGTTGACAAGCACAAAGATACACTGTTTAAACACTGATTCTATTGATAGATTGAAAGTACAATGCCGAGAATCCAATTGGACAGAGTCTCCCCTCTAAAGTACAAAAGTTAAAATGAGGAACCCCAAGCCCCTAATTATAGACAAACCCAGTCGTCTGAAACCATAGGGATGAGAGGATCGCATTCACATGAAAGAGGTTTAAGTCCCTTTCGCATGAAAGACTCTTTCGTGAGAAAGGGTCTTTTACATAACAATCCGACCTTTTCTTGCGTTAAACTATCAAAACTAATCTATACAATCACATACAATAGACCTAGACACGACACGACACGACACGACACGACACGACACGTGGATGTAGGCTGCAGACATATGCATTCACAAACTCCCTCTTTGATGTAGCCGCAATCAACACGTTCAGTCTCCAAGACTCTATCTCTTTCTCTTCTTCCTTTTCTGCTCTTCTCGATGCTCTCTTCTTTCAGATCTACCCTTGTTTACCACCATTCTCTGGCTTGTACACTGGAGTCGAATAATTTAGTAATTCTGACTTTCTTCTTTTCTTCTCTTTCAATTGGAGTTTGGTCAGTAGCAACTGGCTTGTTTGGCCTATAGGTAAGATACTCTCATCGAGAAGCAATTAACGGTATCTTACCCTTCCAGTTACTACACGTCTCTAATCGATTGAAACAATTGAAACTTTGGCGAGATTGAAAATCGAGGAATGGGACTTAATCGACAAGGTGCGGGTTTTACCCCTAACTTGACGATTTCGTACCCTAATGTGGTTGGTACTCGTCGGGTCAAAATAAATTTCGACACTTTGACGAGGGTCAACTAGAGTTTGAATTGGAAATTTATCATTAAGATGTGGATTTCACTCCTAACTTAATGGCGTAATTTCATGCAAAAATAAAGTATAAGCGGATGAGAGTCGTTCACCAAATTATGGGTTTCGCGCCTATTTTGGTAAACTCGCCTCTTTTGTATTAAGAGTGTCTTCAAGTCTTCAAGTGTATTGTGTAAAATGTCTTAGGAAAGACATAATGTAAGTATTTGGACCAAGAAGAAGAGAAAAGAAGCAAAGTAGGAAGAAGGATATTTTAAGCATGAAACAAGAATGGTAAAAAATGAGGTACCTAATATAGACTAGGTCGAACATGGAAATTCTACCTAATTCCCTATAGTTATGACTCTGACACCAATCTGTCACACCCCAACCAATGGCGGAAACATCGAAGTGGGACGAAGAAAGATTGCTCATCACACATAACACTACTTGTGATAATATTTAAATCAAAACCGTTTTCATTTCATAATTCAAATTGTCAAACATTACATGGAAATTTAAATACAACATGTTGAATACAAGAAAAAACATAACAACAAAGACAAAATTGATACAACATATTAAAACCTAAGGCATCTATATGTGTATCTAAGCATCATCGCTACTTCAATTTCATAGCATCGTTATCCTCAACCTGTAACATGTTTAAAATAAAGTTCAATGCAAAAGCAAAGGTGAGTATACAAGTTTTCATACATACATAGCATAAAAATGAGTTTAAACGATTCCATATGGCAAGCTATTGATACAAGACAAACATTAAAATCGGCATGTGTTTAACAAATCAAACCAATGATGAAACGCAATAAGCTCTTAACATAACCTCAAGAATACGGTTGGTGCGTTAATCCTATATTGCTATATATGTCAAGGATAGGCTCGATCGAAGCTGATAAGTCTAACACAAAACGTATAACCCCAAGTTCAATGTATCAAGTAATCAAGTATGCAAGCATGTATAAGGAATGTTTGTGCATTACGAATAAAGTTAAGCGTAAGTTTCATAGATAAATATGTTACACCCCAAAAACTGGTAAATGAAAAGAGGGGGTTCAAGTATACTCACGCTTTTGCAAGCTTTCCACTTGTTAATCCGCGAGAGAGTTGTTGTTGTGGGAGGTTGGAACACCAAGTCCTTCTACACGAAGAAACGAAGGTGTATGAGTATTGGAGGATAACGGAAGATTAAGGATTCGGAATAAAAAGGAATATGGAAAGTAACATATGAGAAAATAACCATCTAATCACAAAATACTCATTCTTGACACTATGAAACTCAAAAGAGTTTAAATATTTTCATGGGTCAAAATGCCATTAGAATCGTGATGAGTATTATGTTCTTATGTGGTGTAACCTACTATTTTGACAAATAACCATTAGGTTATCATCAAAAGTTTGGTTATTATAAGTATTATATATCTTATATAGTTTATATTATAAGTTATTAGTCCAAGATTATCACAAGGATGTCATACAAGTCATGTAGGAGGTAGGAAGATAAATCTTCCATTTAGGAACCTCTTGTGTTTCACCAAGGCACAAGTTGTCATGGACAACAAGGATGGTCATGAATACATACAATAAGGAATGAAATAACTAAAAGTTAGCTACTAAAACATCAAGTGATGTGTGGATTTTCAAGTAGGATAGCCCAAGCTAACCTTATAATCACAAACTTCAAGCTTTAAACTTGTTCATCACTTGTAGGCTAAAACCTTATCAAAACAGAATGTTTATGAGGATTAATGTAACACCTCGGAAATTCATGTCCAATAAAATAAAGACACGTGCCATGAGAGACAAACGTGTCAGAAAACCCGGATTAACAAAAAGATGTATGTAGGATTTTAAATGAAAGGGCGTCATGTTTATTTAAATACTCTGAACGGCCCAAGGGCGACATGTTATTAAAATATCTCTGAGCGCTCAAATCAATAATCCCAAGATCCTTAAATCATTTGATAAACATCTTATATATATTAACCGGTTGTTTTAAAATAAATAAAATTCCATCTTTTATGGAGATTAACTATTAATAATGTTACTACAAGAAAATGCTAGTTTAAATGCTATTCTAATGGAAAATTAGGAATAAATAATTAAAACATGTCCAACTATTAAGATCCAAGACTTGTTCTTGTATTTTCCGTCAATTCTATCTTCCCACAAGAATCCAAAGTAAAGTGGGAAACATGTAAGGCATTTACAAGCATGCAATGGCTGTGCAAAAAGGCCCACAACTAAGAAAGATGGCATGGATTCGGACTTGTATGATTGCATGGTCAAGGCTTGAAAGTTTACAAACTTTTGTCCTCTGACCAACGGTTACGGACCGTAAGGGTCATGGCTACGGTCCGTAAGATGCATATCTGGGCGATTTTAGCAAGGTCGGTTACGGACCGCAACCATCTGAGCATAACTGTCCGCAAGGGCTGCATACGGACCGCAAGAGCTTAGCTTACGGTCCGTAAGCCTGTCGCTGGCAGCAGAAAATGGACAGCTGCCTGTTCAGCCTGTTGCAACCGCCTTATTGAGATGGTTTTCGAAAACAAGGACTTTCTAGGCAGTATTTAGCCTATTAGGGACACCATGGGGTGACTCTTGTAACCATCCTAGGACTTCCATGTCTTGATCCTAGAGCATCTTGGTCACTATATAAGGAGTGAAGTGTATGACTTTGAATCATTCATTTGTGTCACTCACTTGGAGCATTCTCTGGAGCTTCCTTGGACGCAACAAGTTCCTCATTAGTCTCTAATCCTATTAAGGATGCTTTTTGTAAGTGATCCTAATCATCCCTATCCATTTTAGCTTAGTTAATTAGCTAAAAGTCAAACTATCAGTAATTAAGGTTTGACTTCGAGATTAATCCATAATTACTCAGTTAAATCTCGAATTAAAATACCTATAAGTAGGTAATTATGTGGGTAACAAACCCGTAAAGGGTTTTTCCAGATTCCCATCTAACCATGTTAATTGTCGAGTCAAAGTATACTTTAAAAAAGTCAAAGAATGTTTAAAATCCAAATAAATGCATAATTAGCAATGTAGGATACATGCAACCTGTTTGATCATTAATATAACATGGTAACCAACGTAAGAACATGTCCCAACATGTTCAACTCGACAATTTTCTGATTAGACCCGTGTTTGGAACCGAAAGTCACATAGTTTGACTTTCGCTTTGACTTTCAGTTCTGACCCGTTTTAGCCAAGAGTAGGAATTCCTTAGAGCTTTCTTTTGGACCTAGTAAACATGTTGGTATAACCTCCTGTGATTATTAGGCTTAGTTCACTAGTTGTCTAATTAGTATGCAAGTTTCCGTAAATGCCATATGTTGACTATTATGCCCAAATATCCATAAAATGTGATTTTGAAAATGTAAAAGGTAAACATCTTAGTTACTGAATTATAAACTTGTACCCAAAATTTGACATCAGTTTGAGGTTCTAGAGTAAGAGTTATGCTCATTAGCGTAATTAGAAGCTTTCTAATAATTAATTAGCGTAATTAGCATATTAGCCTAACTAAACCCAAATTTTATATCAAAACTTATTACCCACTGATATATAATAATATTTTGGGATTTTAAAAAGATTTTTATTTATTTTTAGGCTGAATATAACTTAGAGTTCCAACTTATTTCGGGTAATATGCCGGTTATGCCCTTTTTGGTTAATAAATGGGTTTTATAAATCCTTTTGGCCTCAAACCTTTTTCTACTGATTTTATTGATGATAAATGTATTATTTTGAGTCTTCTGGAATTATAAAAATATCAGCTTTTTCGTTTAAAACCCGGAAATGGCCCAAATCGCCTTTTTAGGGCATTTTTTACGACATAGTCTATGTCAAAACTAGTTTACATTGTATAAGGGTCAATACCTACTGGTATATTTAGTAGAATTCTATATTATAACAGTAAACTAAAGATTTGAAACTCAGATTCCCAGTTTTGACACTTTAGGGTTTATGTGAATTACCAAAATGCCCTTTTGGGTGCATAAGATGGTTATAATTAATAAAATTCACACATATTTGATAATATACTGTTATAACAAAAAGTTAACTAAGTATATTTACTGATTTATTCAGATATATAACTCAGAATGTTAGTTTAACCTCTTTACACCCTTTTAAATGACCAAAATGCCCTTATGAGGCGTATATTTGAAGTTTAAATCATTTGGGGCATAATAGGACATATTTACTGATATCACAACATATTTAGTGCATATAATCTCAGGAAACTTGTATATGAATTATATGGTTACCCGTTACGCATTTTCGCGTTCGGATCGGCTTATGTAACTAGTTTTTACACATGTTAGCCGAAATGGGTCAAACCGTATCAATCTTTGTCTCAAAATCCAGAATGTGTTTAGTTTACCCCATAATATACAAGCCTCAAACTTGTTGGGTCTAAATCACATTCCATTTCCCAGTTTTCCCTCCGCCTTTCATGCGATTAAACCGTATTTATTTTATCCTTTGAAACTAACCAGCCTTCTAAAAGCTTAGGCTAAATTAAAGACCCTTAGATTCTAATAGGTTATTATAAACCTTTCGTTCCAGAATAGGAGACCAGTAAAAGAGACACTTGCATTTGCTATTCTGGTTTTATACTTGCTCAGGGTAAATACTACCTTTTAACTTATTTTCCCTTATACGGGCTTGGAGTACGGTATATAAAAATACCGCTTGGTCGGGCAATTGACCCTAACTCATTAGTAGTTGGGTATTATCAATGTGACCCTTTGAAAAAACTGGTTTTGTTTGTTTTACGCCTTTGGGAGCTTAATGACCATAGTCCCGGATATCCTTGGCATCATTTTACGAAATGGCCACGCCTTACACGCGGGTGTAGGCGTACACCACGCAATGTGTCCATGTTTATTAAGGTATACCGTTGGTTTCCCCCGCACGGTTTATACTATGTGGTGTGTCAATTAACCTTAAAACCCGGCACGAACCGGGCGACTGAACGCATAACGAACATGTAATTCTTTTACAAGATTAAACTTGATTAATTATCCCCAAGTTATAAAAAGTTTTGTGCCAATGTGCATTTAAACAATTTTTACAACATTTTCAAAATGAAGTCAGTTAAAATTTATTTAACCAGTGTAACTGACGTATTTTCCCCAAAAAGATTAAGTGCAGGTTCTACACGTAATAGGCTGGCTACTCCTTAGATCATTAGAGTCTCGCAAGCTTGGGATGCCATTCATCTGTTGAAACCAATTTTCCTTTTTATATTGATCCGCCTTGTGGATCTATGTCAGTTACTATGTGATACTTTGGATATTACAATACGTTTGGTTGAAATAAATCTATTTTATTTGCTTCCGCCGTGCATTATAATTTGTGTTGTTTGACTATGATGATATCAACTACGTCACGTTACTCCCCCAACCGGTGTTGATGCATTTTATTGTCTTATCGCTTCGTCATCCGAGTCGTAGTGAGAAGCCGGAAGAAATCAAGCGCATATGTATATTTAGTTAGAAATGGCAAGGTGGCAAAACTTGTAATTAATGTGAACTTTCATTAAATAGCCTTGACCATATTAAATAGGGGATTATGTCATAGTTTTGTAAGTTCTTGAAAGAGTTTAGGAGGAGACTTGGAGGAGAAGAACTTTCTAGAGAGAGAAAGTAGAGAAGAAGAAAGTATTCGTATTTTGTGATTCTTGTACCGTACACGTCAAATTAGGCATGGAATCACATTAGTAGTACGTTACGTGTGTTCGGTCACGTTCGTTCACGGATTCCGCACGGTGAAACGTTCGTTACGCAATCGAACGGCGTCAAAACCGGTCCTACAATTGGGTATCAGAGCTAGGAGCTCGATTGCTTGATCAAACACATCGTTCTCGTACAGATTTCAGCGATTTCAGAGGCGATTCAGATCCGATTTCATCTATTTCTTCATCTTCTACCTACTCTTCACGTTTTTTCAATCGTTTTTCATCAAATTGAACAGGTAAATTACGGTCCGTTTCGTCTGATTTTTTGGATATGTTGTGCGTATAGACCGATCTACAAACCTACCAAGTTTTTCAGCTCGAAACTCCAAGTCGTTTAGGAGTAATCGCAGAATTTTTCGGTCCAATTTCGCGTCATACGATCAGATGAGTTGTGGGACCGCTTTTTGTGAAACTCATGGGTCGCTGTAACACTCGAAATTTTTGTGTCCAATGATGTGTTAACACGTGTCATTTGTTTACACGTGGCATCTATAATAAATAAAGGACTAATTTTGACAAACCTTGAAAGTATATTAAATTCGAGGGTTATAAATGTCAACAAGGTAAATATACTGTATAGTATCCCTAAATAATGCTTAAACCTTTAAACGAATAAATTATAGATCGTACAAAACAAAACGCGGAAGAAAGTGAGAGATTACAAACTACAGGGTTAACTGTGTCAACATGTTTAATAATACCTCTGGTGACCCTTTAACGTTCCAAAGACTTTGTAACGGTATTATACCCTCACTAAAATAATATATATGAATTTCGGCGAAGTTTCGATATGAAACGAGAAAGTTACGATCGAATTCGTAGAAGAAGGGTTAAAAGCGTCAACAGTGAAAGTTAAGGCTTTCCAATATAATTAATAAATAAACCGGGGACTTAATAATGCGGGTAATTAAACGAGGCCCCTATCGGTAAATAACCGAGGGCCAAAACCGCAAAGTTACCCCTTCAGAACCGAAAGGTCAGGTGAATCATTACGAAAGATTTCGTTATTAATGGCCCGATTCTGTAATCATTATAAAAGATTTGAAAA
This sequence comes from Helianthus annuus, assembly GCF_002127325.2. Classification (NCBI taxonomy): domain Eukaryota; kingdom Viridiplantae; phylum Streptophyta; class Magnoliopsida; order Asterales; family Asteraceae; genus Helianthus; species Helianthus annuus. Next base: position 65,476,122 of record NC_035433.2, read on the forward strand.
ATTCAGAAAATATAACCTCACGCGACCCGCGTAAGGTTTAGACATAAGTCGAGGCGGGCCGCGAGCCTCCTCACTAATTCGCCTGATTTCTTAACCTTTAGGCGACCCGCATTAGAAAGCATGGGAACTCCCATGCGGGCCGCGTTAAAGTGCCCAGATGCAGAATGGTTGTAACTACTTGGCTTTTGGAGCTTTTGAACGATCAAACAACCATTAATTGAGCATGGGTGCCCCCTACACGACCCATACCACTTAGGGACACCTGCCCATGATCCATGATCAATTATAGCTTGTTGTGTAATGATCTTGAAGGCTCTTAAGCACTATAAATAAGCTACATTGGCTCATATCATTCACAACATCAAAACACACAACTACTGATCATTCTAAGTGCTCCCAAGCATTCTCTTCTGCTCCATATTCAAGTTCTAACTTCTGTAAGTTACCTTTGATCATCCATTGTTCAGTTTATGCTTAGTTTTTAGCTAAAAACCAAACCGTCGTAACTACGGTTTGACTTTACGATAAATCAGTAATGGTTCAGTCTTATGACGAATCAAAAGTGGTTATGAGTTGGTATTTATGTGGGTATTAAACCTCTAAAATGGTTCCCCCTGATCACCACTCTAACTATGTCAATGTCGAGTCAAACGTGCGGTTAAAAGTCAACAGAAAGCTATTTTAGCGATTTATGCATAATCTGTAATGTATATGTTATGGAACCTGTTTTGATAATCATAAAACATGATAATAGGTATATAAACATGTTTGCGCTCGTTTGAATCAATCATTTACTATATAGAAACCGGTTCGGAGCCGAAAGTCGCAAAAAGTTTGACTTTTGCTTTGACTTCAGTTCTGACCCGTTTTAGTGAGGTATAAATATACCTTAGGACTCTCTTAGGACCAGGTCACATGTTGGTATAAGCCTCTGTGGTCGGTTCATGAGTTATCCGAGTCTTTAGCGCATTTCCGTCATTCGCCTAAAAGTTGACCGTAACGGCCTTTTAAAATAAAACGAGTATTTCGGACACGTGAACGGACCAAAACCTTGCTTGATAAATTATAAGCATGTCCCTAAAGTTTCACGTCAATCCGAGGCCTAGAATGAGAGTTATGCTAAAAGGCGCACTTTTAAGGAAATTTTGTAATTAACGGCGCAATTAGCATAACGCCCATCTAACCCAAGTTTTCGTCACCAAAACTTTACCCACTGTGGTAAAATAATATTTTGGGAATTTTAAAGATTTTAATAATTTTTACCTTGCTCATAACCTGCGGTTATGGCTACGGTTCGGTAAATACCGAATATGCCCTTTTTGGCCAAAACGGGAGTTCTACAAGGTCTTTTGACCCGATCCCAATTGCTACTGGTTTTAAATAATAAATAAAGTATTTTAAGCTTTATAAGCTGTTCGGGAAACTCAGATTTCGTGTAGAACTCGAAAATCCCTTTTTAAAGTCTTTAAAATGACCGAAAAGCCCCTACGGGGCATAATATAAACTTAAACTCGTTACGGGCATTACGGAAGGTATCCTACTGATACCAAAATACTTTTAAGGCATATTGACTTAGGAAATGAGCGTAGGACTCTTATGGTTAACCGTTTCGCCTATTTGCGCACACGGTACGGCCCATGGAACTAGTTTTCGTGCAATAGCCGATATGGGTCAAATTATATTATTTGAACCCCAAAATCCAGAGTATGAACTATAAACCCATATAAAACGAGTCACTGAACTTGTTGGGTCCAAATCATACTCCATTCTCGGTTTTCGCCTTTTCGTGCGAATTAACCATATCTATATATCGGAATCAACCGGTTTAAGCTACGGCTAATATAAGGACCGTTAGGATTCTAAGAGGTTAATTAAAACCTTCGTTCCAGATTAGGAGCCCCAGTAAAAGCTATCGGTGACTTGATCTAAATTAAGGATTAATACTTGCAAAGGTAAATACTTTTGACTTATTTCCCCTATATGGGCTTGGGTTACGGTATAGTAATACCGCTTGATTGAGCATTATATAATTCCATCGCTTAGGTGGTTAATTGATTAAATATGATAGGCTCATTTAAACAGTTTTGTTGCTTATAAGCCTTTGGGGGGTTTAATGACCGTTGTCCCGGATATCCTTGGCATCATTTTACGAAATGGCCACGACCATCGACATCCCGGTGTAGGCGTACACCCGGTATAAAGTGTCGACATTAAAACTAAAAGACGTAGCCGTTAGTTTTCATACTACGGTTTTACGCAAACGTGGTGTGTCTATAAATCTTTAACCCGGCACGACCCGGGCTACTGAACGCATAAAAGAACATGTAAAACGTTCACAAGATCATTATGAATTTTCCCAAGTTATAAAAGAGTTTGTGCCTTGTGCATTCAAATCAATTTTAATAAACATTTTCAAATGTGTCAGTTGAATGTATTTACCAGTGTAAACTGACGTATTTTCCCCAAAAAGATTAAGTGCAGGTACCTAAACGTAATTGGCTGGTATTAGCTCCCTAGCGTCGGGATAAGCCTCGCAAGCTTGATTGCAGTATCTAATGGAACAATACTTTATCTGTATTTACGATCCACTGTGGATATTCAACTTCTGTAATACATTTTGATATTACAATCAGAGGTTGAAATTATATATTTAAATTATGCTTCCGCTGTGCATTATATAATTGTGTGGTTTGACTATATTGTTGCCAACATCGTCACGGTAATCCCCACCGGGCCCACCGGTGAGACACGTGGAAATCGGGGTGTGACAGGTTGGTATCAGAGCCAACATTGAGTGAATTAAACACTACCCTAATGTGTTTAATCTCAGTGACACAATTGCACATACTTGAGTCTAGACAAGAACTTAGGACAAATTCGGATTATTACTCCTTTTTGTCTTTATTTTCGATTGATTTTTAATAAGTTTTGGAGCAGGAAAATGCCACCCGTTATATTCCAAGGAAGAGGAAGGGGACGTAGAGGCCGAGGAGAAATCGTGACACATCACGACCAAGAAGCTGGACCATCTGGTACAAGACATCCTTCGATGACAAGAAGCGAAGAGCCACAGAGACGAAGAGATCTTTACGAACCAGCGAGGCATTCCACTTCGCACAGCTCGACGCCATCCTACCGGCACTCCTTTGGGCCAAATTCAGAAAATGATCCCAATAACCCACAACCTTCCTTCATACCTCTGCAACGTTCGGTATCGCACCGAAACTACGACGACCCTAGTCCATACTACGTAGCTCAGTTTAATCCGGCTGACTACATACAGGAACCTTCAGGTTTTGTTCCACTAGGGCCACAAGACCATTTTTCTGAAGATCCCATGGAGGAAGATGAGGATCCAACTGAACCAGCTCGTGGTACGCCCACGCATCCGATAGAAGTATCTGATGGATCTTCATATCATGGTCCGCAGTATCAGGCCCAGACAGCTTTATGGCCTTGTTTGACCGACATGAGTGGTACAACACACCATCTCATCAGACATTGCAACCGAGACATCCACAGGATCCCTCTGAGGATTCACGCTTTGAGGCAGTTACGCCACCACCTCCGCCACCGGCACAACCAGTAATACCTGATCCGCCGAGGCGTAGGAGGACCAATGCTCGTATGTCTACACGAGGAGGAGGGGGTAACCACTTCAGCACTCCTCGACATTCTAGTAGTAGCCACTATCCGCCACTACATGAAGAAGGACCTTCAAGTCCTATACAGGAGGCGAACTCCGCACCTACTGCACGAAATTCGCCACCATTTGGGTATGACCAACCCATACCTGCTTATACGGGTCCGACGGCTTACAATCCGTTCGAACCGTCACAAGCACAATACAACTACGGCTATGAGCGCGACCCATATGTGGTGTCGGCTAGATATAATGCGCGCTACCCTGACGGAGCACATGGAAACATGGGACCACCGGATTACTCAGCTCATGGGTATCCAATACCTCCCAGACCTCCAGTTCCGCAACAAGCGCCACAACCACGATTCTCTCCTCCTGAACAGGAAGAAATACTCCATCGACTAGATCGTGTGGAGAGAGAGTTCGAGGAAGAGAAGAAAAGCCACCGAGGATTTCTCAAGGGCTTGGCGAACCTACTAAAGGGCAAAAAGAAGAAACGTGACCACTAGCCCTTAATAGTAGTACTACTGTAATTTCTATTTTGAAATAAGTCCCTGCGTGGACAACTTATCGTATTTCAGTCCCTACGTGGACTTATATTTAGTCCTTGCATGGACACCTATCTTGTATTAGTCCCTGCGTGGACTTGTCACTTATTTTAAACCTCTCTGGAGGTATGTATTATTTGAAAGACCCGTTTAGGGCAATATGTAATTGTATTTGAAATTTCGGAATGTATGTTATGAGTTTTGTTTTAATATATATAAAAAATAAATCAAAACCATTCCTTTTATATTAATCTGCCTAATAAAGAATCTTAAGGGGGTGAAACCTAGCTTGGGGTCTTTTAAGATCAGTCAAGATGGTACGACCTAGCTGAAAAGATTCTGATTCCCTGTTAACCTCTGTACGCATGTTAACATTCATGGCAGATGTGATTCGTTATAATCACGCACGTCATTCTTATACAATAATCCTTTAAGGATTTCAAAACCCAACTAAATGATTTATAAATCATGGGTTAAATCACCAATGAAGGTGATCAATATTATAAAGACATCCATTTAGTGATGCAATGCCTACGGGCCAGTATTATAAAGACATCCATTTAGTGATGCAATGCCTACGGGCCAGTATTATAAAGACATCCATTAGTGATGCAGTGCCTACGGGCCAATATTATAAAAACATCCATTAGTGATGCAGTGCCTACGGGCCAGAATTATTAAAACATCCATTAGTGATGTAGTGCCTACGGGCCAATATTATTAAAACATCCATTAGTGATGTAGTGCCTACGGGCCAATATTATTAAAACATCCATTAGTGATGTAGTGCCTACGGGCCAACTATATTTAAACATCCATTAGAGGTGTAGTGCCTATGGGCCATAATAATTGTCTTATAAAGACAAAAGGCAGTGGTAGTCTATGACTCTCTGTCGGAAAGAGATAAAAGAACTACGGTTCAAATCTCTATGCCTTTGATTCTATGAAATCTCGGCTAATATTATAAAACATCGTCATGATTAGGCTTTATGCCGCCAATACTATTTACATAGTTGAAATAGGAGATATTCAGATCCTAATATATAATAAAATAAAAAGTTAACCAGATATGGTCTCTGTACCATGGTTGACAAATTGTCATAAAAGACAATCATATAATAATCTCCTAAATTAAAATTTTGTTATCTTCTGTAACAGATTCAAGTTACAAATGGCGGATCCCAATGGAGAGGACAGCCACACAAACGAAGATGACTACGACAATGCGTCAGTACATTTGACAGGCGCACAGCTAAAGGCTCTGATCAACAATGCTGTCCAGGCAGCTATTGATCGTCAACATACTGAGTCTCAAGGCAGATCTGTGTCAAAACCACCCTCTAAACCAAAGACACACTCCAAACCACCCTCTGAACCCAAGAAAGATGACGACAAGCATTCGTCTACTGAGCACAGCGTTCACCGCGATAGAGAATATACTGATGCGTCTAGTGCTAAGGGTTGCACCTACAAATACTTTGTATCATGTAAGCCCCATGAATTTACAGGGGAGAAAGGTGCGGTTGATTGTATCACCTGGCTGGACGAGATGGACACGATTGTGGACATCAGCGGGTGCGCTGAGAGGGACGTGGTTAAGTTTGTGTCCCAGTCATTCAAGGGCGAGGCCCTGGCGTGGTGGAGAGCTCTGGTGCAGGCTTCAGGTAAGTCTGCCTTGTACAAAATGTCATGGGGGGAGTTTATTACCCTCGTAAAAGAAAACTACTGCCCTCAGCATGAGGTTGAGAAGATTGAGGCTGATTTTGTCTCACTAGTGATGACAAACCTGGATTGTCAAGCTTATCTGACAAGCTTTAACACTATGTCACGCCTGGTGCCATATCTGGTGACACCAGAACCTAGAAGGATTGCCCGTTTCATTGGGGGCTTAGAACCAGCGATTAAGGCCAGTGTGAAGGCCTCTAGGCCGACGACCTTCAGGTCAGTTACTGACCTCTCCTTGGCTCTTACACTTGATGCTGTCCGTCTGAGGGCACAAAGGAGCAAGGAAGCTGAAAAGCGAAAACGTGAGGATGATACCTCACGAAAGTCTGGGAAAAAGCACCGTGGAAACGGTGAAGGCAAGAGAGGGTCGGAGGCAAAGAAGGAGGGGCAAGCTGATGGAAGACCTCACTGCAAGGTCTGCAAGAAACCTCACTCCGGGAAGTGTAGGTTTGCGTCTGGTTCACAGTCGCAACAAAGGACTCCACCCTGTGGGCTATGCAAGTCCAAGGAGCATAAGACAGTGGAGTGCAAAAAGATAAAGGACGCAACCTGCTATAATTGTAATGAAAAGGGGCATATAAAGAGTAACTGCCCGAAGTATGCCAATAAGACGGAGGAGACTAAGAAGACAAATGCGAGAGTTTTTCGCTTGGATGCAAAGGAAGCGGTCAAGGACGACAATGTGCTTACAGGTACCTTTCTCGTAAATAATATATTTGCAAGAGTACTGTTCGATTCTGGCGCTGACAAGTCCTTTGTAGACCAGAAATTTTGCCAACTACTAAATATGCCAATCAAAACCCTTGACGTGAAATACGAAGTAGAGTTAGCGGACGGCACAATAGAAACCGTCTCTACTATTCTAGAGGGATGTGAAATGTCCATTAGGAACCATTCTTTTCCCTTATCTCTACTTCCTTTCAAACTTGCGGGTTTTGACATCGTGCTAGGCATGGACTGGTTATCCCATAACCAGGCCCAAATCATTTGCGGAAAGAGGCAAATAGTTTTAAAAACTCCGTATGGTGAATCTCTTACCATTCGAGGGGATACGCAGTACGGGTTGCCCGAAGACGTATCTATGCTGAAAGCTTCAAGGTGTTTGAACAGAGGCTGTGTAATTTACATGGCTCAGGTGATAATTGAAGAACCAAAGCCAAAGATCGAGGATCTTCCTGTCATTTCTGAATACCCCGAGGTTTTTCCTGAAGAACTACCTGGTTTGCCACCAGATAGACAAGTGGAGTTCAGAATTGACATCATTCCTGGAGCAGCTCCGATAGCAAGAGCACCTTACAGATTAGCGCCAACGGAATGAAAGAACTGAGGACCCAGTTGGATGAACTGCTGGCGAAAGGTTTTATCAGACCTAGTTCATCTCCCTGGGGAGCTCCTGTCCTATTTGTAAAGAAGAAGGACGGATCAATGCGGTTGTGCATCGACTATAGAGAGCTGAATAAAGTTACCATAAAGAATAGATATCCTTTACCAAGGATCGATGATCTATTCGATCAGCTGCAAGGAGCAAGCTACTTCTCCAAGATCGACTTAAGGTCGGGTTATCATCAACTAAGGGTCAGAGATGAAGATGTACACAAGACTGCATTTAGGACTCGCTATGGTCATTACGAGTTCCTAGTGATGCCTTTTGGGCTCACAAATGCACCGGCTGCATTCATGGATCTCATGAATCGCGTTTGCAAGCCATACTTGGACAAATTCTTCATAGTTTTCATAGACGATATCCTAATCTATTCCAAGAATCAAGCTGACCACGAGAAACACCTCCGTTGCATTCTCGAATTACTACAGCGTGAGAAACTCTACGCCAAATTCTCGAAATGTGAATTCTGGCTACGAGAAGTCCAGTTTTTAGGACACGTTGTGAGTGAGCGTGGTATCCAAGTGGATCCCGCTAAGGTAGAGGCAGTCATGAACTGGCAAGAGCCAAAGACGCCTACCGAAATCCGTAGTTTCCTGGGATTAGCAGGATACTACCGGAGATTTATTGAAAATTTTTCAAGGATTGCTGCGCCCTTGACTTCCTTGACCAAGAAGAAAGAAAAGTACATTTGGGGCCCGAAGCAGCAAGAGTCCTTTGAAATACTGAAGCAGAAGCTAAGCAACGCACCTGTGTTAACCTTACCTGAGGGTACAGATGAATTCGTAGTTTACTGCGATGCATCACACACAGGCATGGGGTGTGTGCTTATGCAGAAGGGCAAGGTGATTGCCTATGCTTCAAGGCAATTAAAGGTGCATGAAAAGAATTACACCACCCATGATTTGGAGTTGGGTGCCGTTGTATTTGCACTTAAGTTGTGGAGGCACTACCTTTATGGCATTAAATTTGTGATTTATTCAGATCACAAAAGCCTCCAGCACCTGTTCAACCAGAAGGAGTTGAACATGAGACAGCGCCGTTGGATGGAAACCCTGAATGATTATGACTGCGAAATCAGGTACCATCCCGGCAAGGCGAATGTGGTCGCCGATGCATTGAGCAGGAAAGAAAGGGTAAAACCCATTCGAATCAATGCCAAGAGCATTGAAGTTAAAAATAATTTGATGGAAAGGATATTAGCTGCGCAGCGTGAGGCTGTGTTGGAAGCTAATTATCCAAATGAAAAGCTGGGAGTAACTAAGGAGCAGTTGACTCTTAGCAAGGATGGAATTCTTAGACTGAATGGACGTATATGGGTTCCGATTTATGGGGGACTACGAGATGTTGTTCTCCAGGAAGCCCATAGTTCCAAATACTCAGTCCATCCTGGTGCTGACAAAATGTACCAAGACTTAAAGGCAAATTATTGGTGGATAGGCTTGAAAAAGTCTGTTGCCGCCCATGTAGCAAGGTGCTTGACTTGTGCTCAAGTCAAGGCCGAGCACCAAAAGCCGTCTGGCTTGCTACAACAGCCTGAACTTCCCGAGTGGAAGTGGGAATGCGTAACTATGGACTTCATAACCAAGTTACCCAAGACCAGGAAAGGAAACGATACAATATGGGTCATAGTTGATAGGCTGACTAAATCAGCTCACTTTCTACCCATCAAGGAGACGTATAGCTCCGATATGTTAGCCCAACTTTATGTTGATAAGATTGTAGCCTTACACGGCATACCTGTGTCTATTATCTCCGACAGGGATACTAGATACACATCTCACTTCTGGAAAAGTTTCCAGCAATCTTTGGGCACGCGTTTAAACTTTAGTACGGCTTACCATCCACAGACGGACGGCCAAAGTGAGCGTACTATCCAAATGCTAGAAGACATGCTTCGTGCATGTGCGATCGATTTAGGTGGTAACTGGGATAAAAACCTACCCCTGATCGAATTCTCCTACAATAATAGCTACCACACCAGCATAAAGGCTGCGCCTTTCGAGGCATTATATGGTAGGAAATGCAGATCGCCTGTTTGTTGGGCGGAAGTAGGAGAGGTCCAATTATCGGGACCAGAGATTGTTTTCCAGACAACGGACAAGATTGTCCAAATCCGGGAACGTCTCAAGGCTGCCCGCGATAGGCAGAAGAGCTACGCTGATCCAAAGCGTAAGGATTTTCACTTCGAAGTGGGTGAAAAGGTATTACTTAAGGTGTCACCCTGGAAGGGGGTGATGCGTTTCGGCAAGAAAGGCAAACTGAGTCCGAGATACATAGGACCTTTTGAGGTCATTGAACGAGTCGGATCAGTTGCCTATAAACTGAACTTGCCTGAAGAGCTCAATGGAATTCACAATGTGTTCCACATCTGCAATCTCAAAAAGTGCTTCGCTGACGAGTCGTTGGTGATTCCACACACAGATGTGCATATAGATGAGAGCTTAAAGTTCATAGAAAAGCCTTTGTCGATTGAAGATCGACAGGTGAAGAAGCTTCGTAGAAAGCACGTACCGATTGTTAAGGTCAAATGGGATGCTCGTAGAGGTCCTGAATATACGTGGGAAGTCGAAGCTACAATGAAAGAAAAATACCCCTATTTATTTGAGTAAATCTCGGGTCGAGATTTATTTTAAGGGGGTGAGGATGTAACACCTCGAATTTTTGTGTCCAATGATGTGTTAACACGTGTCATTTGTTTACACGTGGCATCTATAATAAATAAAGGACTAATTTTGACAAACCTTGAAAGTATATAAATTCGAGGGTTATAAATGTCAACAAGGGTAAATATACTGTATAGTATCCCTAAATAATGCTTAAACCTTTAAACGAATAAATTATAGATCGTACAAAAACAAAACGCGGAAGAAAGTGAGAGATTACAAACTACAGGGGTTAACTGTGTCAACATGTTTAATAATACCTCTGAGTGACCCTTTAACGTTCCAAAGACTTTGTAACGGTATTATACCCTCACTAAAATAATATATATGAATTTCGCGAAGTTTCGATATGAAACGAGAAAGTTACGATCGAATTCGTAGAAGAAGGGTTAAAAGCGTCAACAGTGAAAGTTAAGGCTTTCCAATATAATTAATAAATAAACCGGGGACTTAATAATGCGGGTAATTAAAACGAGGCCCCTATCGGTAAATAACCGAGGGCCAAACCGCAAAGTTACCCCTTCAGAACCGAAAGGTCAGGTGAATCATTACGAAAGATTTCGTTATTAATGGCCCGATTCTGTAATCATTATAAAAGATTTGAAAAATTCAGAAAATATAACCTCACGCGACCCGCGTAAGGTTTAGACATAAGTCGAGGCGGGCCGCGAGCCTCCTCACTAATTCGCCTGATTTCTTAACCTTTAGGCGACCCGCATTAGAAAGCATGGGAACTCCCATGCGGGCCGCGTAAAGTGCCCAGATGCAGAATGGTTGTAACTACTTGGCTTTTGGAGCTTTTGAACGATCAAACAACCATTAATTGAGCATGGGTGCCCCCTACACGACCCATACCACTTAGGGACACCTGCCCATGATCCATGATCAATTATAGCTTGTTGTGTAATGATCTTGAAGGCTCTTAAGCACTATAAATAAGCTACATTGGCTCATATCATTCACAACATCAAAACACACAACTACTGATCATTCTAAGTGCTCCCAAGCATTCTCTTCTGCTCCATATTCAAGTTCTAACTTCTGTAAGTTACCTTGATCATCCATTGTTCAGTTTATGCTTAGTTTTTAGCTAAAAACCAAACCGTCGTAACTACGGTTTGACTTTACGATAAATCAGTAATGGTTCAGTCTTATGACGAATCAAAAGTGGTTATGAGTTGGTATTTATGTGGGTATTAAACCTCTAAAATGGTTCCCCCTGATCACCACTCTAACTATGTCAAATGTCGAGTCAAACGTGCGGTTAAAAAGTCAACAGAAAGCTATTTTAGCGATTTATGCATAATCTGTAATGTATATGTTATGGAACCTGTTTTGATAATCATAAAACATGATAATAGGTATATAAACATGTTTGCGCTCGTTTGAATCAATCATTTACTATATAGAACCGGTTCGGAGCCGAAAGTCGCAAAAGTTTGACTTTTGCTTTGACTTCAGTTCTGACCCGTTTTAGTGAGGTATAAATATACCTTAGGACTCTCTTAGGACCAGGTCACATGTTGGTATAAGCCTCTGTGGTCGGTTCATGAGTTATCCGAGTCTTTAGCGCATTTCCGTCATTCGCCTAAAAGTTGACCGTAACGGCCTTTTAAAATAAAAACGAGTATTTCGGACACGTGAACGGACCAAAACCTTGCTTGATAAATTATAAGCATGTCCCTAAAGTTTCACGTCAATCCGAGGCCTAGAATGAGAGTTATGCTAAAAGGCGCACTTTTAAGGAAATTTTGTAATTAACGGCGCAATTAGCATAACGCCCATCTAACCCAAGTTTTCGTCACCAAAACTTTTACCCACTATGGTAAAATAATATTTTGGGAATTTTAAAGATTTTTAATAATTTTTACCTTGCTCATAACCTGCGGTTATGGCTACGGTTCGGTAAATACCGAATATGCCCTTTTTGGCCAAAACGGGAGTTCTACAAGGTCTTTTGACCCGATCCCAATTGCTACTGGTTTTAAATAATAAATAAAGTATTTTAAGCTTTATAAGCTGTTCGGGAAACTCAGATTTCCTGTAGAACTCGAAAATCCCTTTTTAAAGTCTTTAAAATGACCGAAAAGCCCCTACGGGGCATAATATAAACTTAAACTCGTTACGGGCATTACGGAAGGTATCATACTGATACCAAAATACTTTTAAGGCATATTGACTTAGGAAATGAGCGTAGGACTCTTATGGTTAACCGTTTCGCCTATTTGCGCACACGGTACGGCCCATGGAACTAGTTTTCGTGCAATAGCCGATATGGGTCAAATTATATTATTTGAACCCCAAAATCCAGAGTATGAACTATAAACCCATATAAAACGAGTCACTGAACTTGTTGGGTCCAAATCATACTCCATTCTCGGTTTTCGCCTTTTCGTGCGAATTAACCATATCTATATATCGGAATCAACCGGTTTAAGCTACGGCTAATATAAGGACCGTTAGGATTCTAAGAGGTTAATTAAAACCTTCGTTCCAGATTAGGAGCCCCAGTAAAAGCTATCGGTGACTTGATCTAAATTAAGGATTAATACTTGCAAAGGTAAATACTTTTGACTTATTTCCCCTATATGGGCTTGGGTTACGGTATAGTAATACCGCTTGATTGAGCATTATATAATTCCATCGCTTAGGTGGTTAATTGATTAAATATGATAGGCTCATTTAAACAGTTTTGTTGCTTATAAGCCTTTGGGGGGTTTAATGACCGTTGTCCCGGATATCCTTGGCATCATTTTACGAAATGGCCACGACCATCGACATCCCGGTGTAGGCGTACACCCGGTATAAAGTGTCGACATTAAAAACTAAAAGACGTAGCCGTTGGTTTTCATACTACGGTTTTACGCAAACGTGGTGTGTCTATAAATCTTTAACCCGGCACGACCCGGGCTACTGAACGCATAAAAGAACATGTAAAACGTTCACAAGATCATTATGAATTTTCCCAAGTTATAAAAGAGTTTGTGCCTTGTGCATTCAAATCAATTTTAATAAACATTTTCAAATGTGTCAGTTGAATGTATTTACCAGTGTAAACTGACGTATTTTCCCCAAAAAGATTAAGTGCAGGTACCTAAACGTAATTGGCTGGTATTAGCTCCCTAGCGTCGGGATAAGCCTCGCAAGCTTGATTGCAGTATCTAATGGAACAATACTTTATCTGTATTTACGATCCACTGTGGATATTCAACTTCTGTAATACATTTTGATATTACAATCAGAGGTTGAAATTATATATTTAAATTATGCTTCCGCTGTGCATTATATAATTGTGTGGTTTGACTATATTGTTGCCAACATCGTCACGGTAATCCCCCACCGGGCCCACCGGTGAGACACGTGGAAATCGGGGTGTGACAGAACAGTGGTAGAAGCTGAAGTTTGCCATGTAGATTTTTGTTGGTTTTTCTGATTTGGAACAATTTTTGACAGAAAGTGATTTGTAGGACAATTTGTTGATGTTTTGAATCAAATGTAATCATCGGTCTTTTATAGGGTTTAAAAACGCGTCTACATGGTAAATGAAGAGGTTAATTGTAATTGTGATAATATGCTTTTGTTCTTTGAACTTCGAAATTTTATCCCTTGGGTTTCTTGGTATTTAATTTTACAGTTTTCCCATAAAAGTTAGGGTTTGAAAAGGTTTTTGCATTAAAAGACTGCTGTTTTGAAATATATACATTAATATGTTTATATTAAATCTACACGTTTTCACTGTTAGATATTTCAGTATATAAACTCATAGTCACTTCACCTGTTTTTCATCACGTTTTCCTACGAAGATATCATACTTTCAGGAAAGGCCAGTAATATAGTTTATTCAAATGGCGTCATTCACTTCTGTAAAATCAGATGATTTAAAGCAGCGTTTTGTCAGGAAAATCGAGGAACAGGTGTATGAAGATAGGGCTACTCTTCAAGAGCTGAAGAGATGTTTTGATGGATTGCAAGTTGGCCTGTTCACAAGAGAGCAGGTTTCCAGAAATCTTGTGCGGATGCCTTCAACTTCCATTCGTGAGCTTTGTGTTGTCAGTAATATAGAGTGCGGTGATAGAGACGTAGAGTTCATGGCGATGCTGAAGGACATACATCGAGAGGTTCAGCAATCGATGGAGTTGAAGCTAAAGTTTCTTAATTCTTGCTGTTATTGTTAGATTTGAACTTTAATATTGTTCAGTATGTTATGTAATTATTGGACTTTTAATGTCATGAATAAATGAATAAATTTTAATCTTATGAATCTATATTGCGTTTTAGTTTTACTTATATAGTGTTTGAGTTTGATTTAGATTAGGTTGATGTTGAATTGTGTCTGAACATCTGTTTGGTAAGTCAACAGAGGTTTAATAGTATCAAGGGTTGGTTTGATGGTGAACAGATTATGTTGATGTTGAATTGTGTCTGAACATCTGTTTGGTAAGTCAACCGAGGTTTAATATTATCAAGGGTTGGTTTGATGGTGAATAGATGAGTGCAAAGATAAAACAAATGTTCAGAATTTGATCATTGATAGCAGTTTTTTGAAGAATCTGTGCTCCTGCAAATTACAGAAAGTCAATATTTGGAGTTATAAAAGGTCTGTTGTAGTTAAAGTTTGGTAAAAGAGAGCATCTGCTGATGATGAAAGATTGAAGAAGGAAAGGTCTGTATGGGAGACCAGATGTTTAAGAACAACAGATGATATTCAAAATATGTTGAGCCGACAAAAGGTTTTTATAGTAACAGTGGTTAGGTTAATAGCAGATATTGGGACTTTGTTAGTCCATTAGATTAGATGTTGTACAGTATGTGAAATTGTAATTTTGTTTATCAATAACAGTTTTTTGGAAGAATTTCCGGTAAGACCTAATTACAAGGAATCGATATTTGTTGTTGAAAAGGTGTGTTGTAGCTAAAGTCTGACAAAAGAGAGCATCTGCTGATGAATAAATGTCTGAAGATGCAAAGGCCTGCTATGGGTCAACAGATGTTAACGAATAACAGATGATATTCAATCTTAAAATGCTCAACAGAGGTTTTGATACTAACAGTGGTTGGGCTAATAGCAGATGTTAGACTTACTACTTTTGAGTTACATCGATTGAAAAAAAACTGTTTTTGAAACTTATGCTTGCCTAAAAATACATCCACTGCTAAAGGGTACCGTCTGTTGTCATAATTTCTGTTTATCCTAATGACTGTTGATTTACTATACTGCTGACTGTCATCCATTATGACAACAGAGGTTCTGACGTGGACATATGTCAACTAAAAATAAAACAACTGCTGAAAGTTATCATCTGTTCTCATAACTTCTGTTTATCTAACGACTGTTTGACTCACACTGTTCCCAACTTCTGTAGTCGACCAACAGAGGTTTCCAAACAACTATCGTCGGTTGTCGCAAGAGAGGTTCTGACGTGGACAGATCTTAGCCATCAAATATCTGTAACTACTGCCACGTCAGCATTCACTTCTTCTCTATATATAAAAGCAGTTTCATCCCTAAATCGAGGTTCTACCACTTCCGTTTCGAATTCAAAATTCTGAAAAACAGTTTCCAACATATTAAAAACCCTCCAACTTAAACCCTGTTTCATCCCCAAATCACCTTCTTCTCCGATGATGTCTCTGAACATCAAAAACCCTCACAACTACCTCCCCATCTTCGAGAAAACCAACAAAAATACCAGCTTTCACTCAATAATTGACCTTTTAACGTCATCAAAATACAAATCAATCCTTATTGCTGATTAGGGGTGCAAACGAGCCGAGCCGAGCCCGAGCTCAGCCAGGCTCGAGCTCGATTAACTTATGAGAGCTCGGGCTCGAGCTCAGCTTGATTCGAGGTTTGTTTTCAAAGCTCGAGCTCGGCTCGTTTCTATTTTATCATGCTCGAGCTCGGCTAGGGCTCGGCTCGTTTATTATCTATTAATTAGTATATTAAATAAAAAATAATATAAATAATAGACTTTTTAGGCTTGCGAGCTCGATAAGTAAAGCCCGGGCTCGGGCTCGTTTACTAAATAAGCTTATTTTTAGGTTCGAGGTCGGCTTGTAAACAAGTTTAAATAAGCTCGGCTCGACTCGGCTCGTTTACACTAAGGCTCGATAAGGCTCGACGAGCCTAACGAGCTTCACATGTGAGGCTCGAGCTCGGGCTCGATAAACAAACGAGCTTTGTTTTGAGGCTCAAGCTCGGCTCGGGCTCGATAAGGCTCGGCTCGTTTCGAGCTTTTTCTCGAGCCGATCTCGAGTAGCTCGCGAGCCGCTCGGCTTGTTTGCACCCCTATTGCTGATGCTCCGGTTCATACAGAAACACTTCGACAATTTTGGTTTAATGCTGAAATAGAGTCTGAAGACAATAATCAAGTTGCCAGCATATCTAAGGTCGGGGAAAGTGTGGTACGGATTTCTCCCTTTACAATTTCCACTACATTTGCATTGGACGACTTGGGAGGTAAGACCAACTTTGAAAAACCTGGACTTTATATAGAGGTCATTGAAAGAGGGTATGATGCACAATTAAATGAAGTTACTATCTACAAACCAAACTTCCCTCCGCCAATGAAATTTTTGTTTCATACTCTTTTAACTTGTCTCTCAGCCAAGACCACCTCATTTAGTGAGATATCTTTGAACATTCAGTATTTGGGTTATGCTATTTTAACAAAATCTGATTACAATTTATCACAAGCACTGTTTTCTGATTTGTGGAATAATTTGAATAATGTGAAAAATGTGAAAAATTGAAAAAAGGTGTTCGTAGTAATGCTTTTCTGTTGTATCCAAGACTTCTAAGCTACTACCTACGAAAACAAGTGTCACAAACAGATTTTGAACAAGGTGTAGCTTTTCAAATAAATAGTCTTACAAGTAAAACTTTTACTAAACTTATGGATAAAGAGTCAAAAGTTTCAACAACGGAAACAAAGGGGATGAGCCTGTTTTAGATGCGTCCGCATCAGTTACTCAAACCTCTGTTGTTGAGCCAACTTCTCCTGGTGATCATGACACGACAACCGGTGTTGTGAAACACACACCAGGAAAACGCAAAAAGAAATCTGTCACATCCAAAAAGCCCACAAAAAGCAAACAAAATAAAAAGGTTACTCTGGAAGATAAGATCCCAGAGGTTAATGCAGTGACAACACAAATGTCACTTGAAACGACTGCTGCTACTTCCTCACATTTGTTGGAAAGATCTCAACCCATCCAAACTCCTCACGTATCCTCACAAAAGGATCATGTTGTAAGCACAAGGACACCACAACATGAACTAGACCTTTCATATGAAAGTATGTTTAAAAGTCCCTCTCCCAGGGCAATCACACTTTCTACACCACAACCCTCTTCTCAAGTTCCATCAACAATATTACCTCTGTTTGAAGCAATTGAATTTCAGAAAGAAAACATAACTTCTGATGCACACATTACTGAGAGTAGAGCGCAACAAATGATTGTGCCTGAACCAATTCAATCTACTATCCTACCAACAGTTGAGGAGGTTATCCCCGATGAGTATTACGGAACTCTTCGTGGTAGTTCAAGTGGAGTAGCCACTACAACTGTTGAACCCATTGGTGATCAGTTGGACAGTAGTTACATCATTAAGACTCCCTTGAAGGCAACCACTGATAAGGGTACAACTGTAATCTCTGCTTCAGTGGGAAGGCCCCAGAACCAAGAAAAAGGGGCATCTATTTCTGATGATATGGAGACTTCTCCTATTATCAAAACAAATACAACCACCACAGGCGGGAATTCAGATGATCCTATTAAAGTAGGTGATGAATTAAATTATAAGGATTTGACAGTTAGAGTGTCTACCATTGAAACAGATGTTGCTAAAATGAAAGAATTGATTAAGTAGTTGATAGAGCTTTCTAAAAGTCAACCTACCACACAGGAAATTGCCAATGAGCTTTGGAATTCTATGCAACCCATCCTTCAAGCTCAGAGAAATTTGGCTGAAAGTAACCGCAATTTCAGTTTGGAATTTATCAGAAATTTGGTTGATGCCAGGTATAAAGACACACAAGCAGACATTATGAACATTAAGGAATATCTGTTGAAACTTTCTGGCACCACCCCTACATCAATCTTTGAGAAAGATGATGATGATGATGATGATGATGATGATGATGATGATGATAATGATGCCAAAAAGGGGAGAAAGATTCACTGAGAAAGTTGCCACCAGATTCAAAAGCTAATCCTACAGAAATTGTATCCCCTGCCCAACCCTTCTCCAAAAAAACCACCACAAAAGAAGGAGAAAATAGCTTCAACACCATCATCACCCATTCTATCAATAGATGCTGATATAACAAAAGTATCAGCAGATGCTTACCAAACAGCTGCTAAGACACCAGTTGTTTCAGCAGAAGTTTGTCAAACATCTGCCATGATCATTTTCACTACACCATCCACAATCCAACCACCTCCAACGTCACAAAGATCTCCCATACATTGATCTTCACTACCAAAACATTCTCCTTCACCAGAAATCATCTCCACGTGTAAGAGAAAACTCATATTGTGTTAGAAGATGATGAGGAGATTAAATCAGCAATCCCTGTATCATCTGCCTCCATTCAAAACAGTCCATGCTCGTTATTTCCACCCATAGAACCTACTTCATCTCTTACAATTGCTACACTACCATCAGTCATTCCTCTGGAAGGTCAATATCCACTGGAATTAGTCATTGTTAAAGGTGAAATTGAATCATTCTTCACAATAGAGGATCCATCTAAAAGATCCTTCCCATCTCTTTATCACTATAAGAAGCCTCAAAACTTAGATGAGTATCTGAAATTAGAAGTATCACAGGCTGAGGTTATAGCAAGAGAGAAAAGCATAGGGATGGATGACAGGGAATACCAGAGGTTTTTATCATTTCAGCTTAGCAAAGTCGTAAAACTTGAAGACTATGCTAGGGACGTGAGTAAATCCATGTCTGAGAGGCCAGTAATTCCTGAACTTCAGATGAAACTGAGGGATGCTTATGTTGCACACATTATGAAGTACAAACCATATAACGCAACTGAAGATCAATTCAAAAACTGGTCAGTAGATGCTCTTAGAGAAGAGATCGATAGAATCACAAAAATGCACAATGATCGTCTGGTAAAGCCAACTCCACCTAATTGGAAGAAAGTCAAAATAGTGGAATCAATGAGGCATTGAAGTTTAAAAGAATGAGAGCAGAGCTTGTGGCTGCTGGTTATGATACAGCTAGATCCATTGCCAGATAGTCTAAACTGAAGATAGTTGAGACCTACACAAAGCTGGAAGAACTTAGAGCTAAAGATTCAAATGTTTTTCAAAACCCAGTCTATCCTACAACTGCTGCTCTGTCTCTAAAAATCGATACTCCAAAAAACCTTCTCTCATCATCTGATTTGTCTGAACAAATTGCAAATTTAGTTAGCAGACCACAATCACCAAACTCATATTCAATAATTCTTTGTCCAAGAAAACCAACTGATCCAAAAATAGTAAAGTGGAAGTCATGCTCAAAAACCCAAGTATTGACTTTGATCAGATCAGATGGTAGTGTTGAAGAGATTAAAATGGATAGTGCATATAATCTGAATGCATACGATCTCCAAGATTTGTTGGACCTTCAACTTGAAAGGGATGATGAAGAAGACATGTTCTCCCTAGACTTTGAACTACAATTCAAAGGACAAATCAGGGAGATGTTGATGAGAAATAAAAATCAGTAATAAAGAAGGCTTTTCGTATCATCTGTTGTATAGGGAGATTGTTGGATCAGCAGCTGATACATTGTCTCCAGTAGCATATTTAACAAGATCCCAACATGTAGCGAATGAGATGTTGCTGCGTAACAAATTCTTGACTAAGGTTTAATGTGTGTTGTTTAGGCAGGTGATTGTATGTTCTTAGTTAATGTTTGTTAAAACTTAAGTTGTATTCGAATTTTATTAAGTTTGTTAGACATCTTTTATATGTACTTATGTTCATTGTCAATGGGTGGATACTCTCTGTTTTGAATAAGAGAATGGAAATAATCATATGTAATTGATGATTTTTATTAAGTTTGTTAGACATCTTTTAGACATCTTTTATTAACTTTGTTAGACATCTTTTATTAACTTTGTTAGACATCTTTTATATGTACTTATAGTTGTCTTTTAGCTATAATAAATGACATGTTTTGGTACAATATCTATACATGTATCTATATGTTCTTTCAATATGTGTTATGCATGGTTTTCTAAGAAACGACCCGTGTTTGCACACGGGTCTTACCGCTACTACTATATAATAAAAGAAACCAATAAAATGACACTTGTCATTATTCTAGACAATCTACTATTACTTAATTGTAGATAATTATTATTTAATTTAAATTATTAAATTTAATATATCTTTCAAACATTACAAAAATTACGGATAAAGTTCAATAAATTATCTTATTATTTATTTATATTAATTACTAGGTTATTATTCTAGACCATCTACTCTTACTTAATTGTAGATAATTATTATTTAATTTAAATTATTAAATTTAATATTTGTTTCAAACATTTAAGAAATTACGGATAAAGTTTCATAAATTATCTTTTTATTTATTTATATTAATTACTAGGTTTGAAATTATATTTTAATAATTGAAACAAATATTGAGCATTTTCATAACGAGGGTGGAGGGAACGATTTTCTTATTTATATTAATTGTCAGGTTAGAAATTATATCTTAATAATTGAAACAAATATCAAGCATTTTCATAATGAGGGTGGAGGGAACGATTTTCTTGCTTAACAAATAATTTATTTATTTGATATATTTAAAATACAAGAAGAATAATAACTACATTTACCACACTAATAAATTTATCTAAAAACAACCACCCTTTTAAGATGCAACTCAAGTCCATATATTTAAATTTTAAAGTTATATAACTTAATAATTACCGATAATTTATACTTATCTAATTAATTTAAATATTGTTTTGTAGCTACAAGTTTATCTAATTGGCTAATTGTTATATGGCTAATCTAAACATTTCAACAATATTTTTAGAACTAATAAATTAAGACCACTGTTATTTAAATAAAATTTGGGTTAACGTCGTGAGAAAGTCAATGATACAGTTTGTCTTCTAATCGATGGTTCAAATGCTTTTCATATTTATAAACTTGACAAACATTACAAGTTTTGACCATACCTAAAACAAAATTTTGTTCGGATATCAGAAACGTGTCTTAAAATATCGTTTCATAATTGTTAAACCTCCGTTATTAACATTTTTGATATTTTATTTACTTAACCCGTATAATACACGGGGTTATAATCTAGTAAATGTAATAATTAAAGCTAAAACACATTCAAAACCAAAAAAAAAGCCTAGATACGTGCCTCACGTGAACTGCCCCATTCGAGGGTGAAATTCCAGATTTTGAGTGATCCAATGTCACATCACCTAAACGGCGGCCCTAGTCAAGATCTGCCTAGACTACGTTGTCTTAACCGGGCTCGCACTGGGTTGGCCAGATTTGGTTACGGCGTTCCCCGGAAATCGTACTGCCTCCACAAGAGATGTCTCGCTAAAGTAACAGCCGAATGAAAACCGGGGTGCGGCTCAGGATCGAACCCCCTCGGTGGGTTTGTCACCAAAATTGCCCAATATCCACCTCAATATGACACAAGTGGAAATTGAACTTGAGTCTTCATTGAAATCCAAGTCTTCTACCACTGGAAAAAAGGGGGATACAAATTGTACCATGTTCCTTTCATATTCAAACTTATCCAATCAACTTCTGTACGTGTCAGATAAAATTGTGACATGTTATACTCATTACTTGTTATCATTATTTTAAAGGTATTTCATCATTTTAATCAAGTTTTATATTTTATAGAACTTTTTATAATCTCCTAGGTATATTTCTTAAATTTTTATAATGTTTTAGGTGTAATATTGTCACATGATACTGTTATATTGAAGTTTCATTATGTTTTATGTTAGTATCAAGCGACGCTGTATATTTTCGAATTCAACAAGTCCAACAAAAAGAAGTGATGGGTTTCGAATTTGTTTAAATTAGGGCTGACATATCGTGTATACCCGTACACGATAAGACACGGCACGATAAGACACGATACACGAAATCCCATACACGAACACGACACGATAACTTACCGTGTCCTTTTTTTCAAACACGAACACGAACACGACACGATTTATATGAAAATTACCTGTTAATACCTGTTAACACGACTGCTCGACTGTTATACACGAAAATTACCTGTTAATACCTGTTAACACGAACACGACATGCTATCTGAGAGTTACAGAGGGAGTTTACGGTTTTATGTTTTTTTAATTGAATGAGGAATGTAAATAGAAAGGAATTAAGGAACCCACACGCACATGGCTGATGAGTTTTATTTAATTTATTTTCTTATCATGTACTAACGGGTATTAACAGGTAAACATGTATATAACCTGTTTATACACGAAAATTAACAGGTAATCTCGTGTCTACCTGTTTGGTACACGATACCTGTTAAGGCCATGCACGATACCTGTTAACTTCGTGTAGGTTCGTGTCGTCTATTCGTGTATTCGTGTAAAATTGCCGGCCCTAGTTTTAATTGAATGTAAAGTTTCAAATGATGACGTAACCGAACCAACACACAATGCACAAATGAGTAAAACACGTAGAAAATGAGAACAAGAAGAGCACGATTTTTTACTAGATATTTTACTATGCTCAGTAGAAAACAGTCGTGGATCAAAATAGGCTCAAAGTTTACTAAACCTTCATCAAAACCCGATAAACAAATGACTTTAAGCCCAATTGAATGAATGTATTGTTTATAACTTTATGAAATTACCATTATATGTATTTCTTGATCATACGATATATATTATTATTGAAACATTGGTCATTGTTGATGACCCAACTTGACCTAGTAATTTTCTTTCTGATGTTGATGGATATCTAAAAAAGGGAAAAATAATAATTCCTAGAGACATATAGTTGTATAAGATAAATGAAGAGACACAAACTGTGTTTATACATTTACATAGCTTGGCATTGTTCAAATAATTGATATATTTTATGGTAGAAGATAAGTGTGATTGATTATGGGGATGTTTGAAATGGTGTAGGAAGCATGTGAATTTGTATGTCATGGGCATGGGTATGGGCTATGCTAGTGGCGGAACTAGACCTTCAACTCAGGGGTATCCCAAAATTTTTTAGGGGTGTCCTCGTACTTGTTCAGGGGTGTCCTGTGTATAAAAATCGGAAAAAAATTTTTTTTTTACACTACTCGTAAAAACTTGAGCCGTAGCCCGGGCTACGCCCGTTTACACTACAGGTCCGCCCCTGGGCTATGCCACCATTTTCTGTCATCTCTCTTTTCCTTTTCTACATTATAACTCTTTCCGGTGATCATATATACCACCTGAAGCAGAGCCGGCCGGAGGGGTGCGGGGTGGGCAACGGCTCGGGGCCTAAATTCTCCGGGGGCCAATTTTTATTTTTTATTTTTAATAAAGATACGTTGTAGAACTTAGAATATATATAAGTACCGAATTGGAAAATGATATGATGAGGTGTATGGTTTGGTTGTTCCCATATCACTTTATTAGCAAATAGATCTTGAGTTCTAATCTTGATAGCTTCATTTTTAATTGATTTTTTTTTTCAAATCTTTAGTTGATTTTTTTCTTTATGTTTGATAACTATGCATTAAATGTAAATGACATTAATTGTCTAATTTTGTGTTACATTAAATTAAAATGGGAATCATAGTTCCTGAACTCAAGAACCTTAAAATCTTTAGTTGATTTTTTTCTTTATGTTTGATAACTATGAATTAAATGCAAATGACATTAATTGTCTAATTTTATATTACATTAAATTAAAATGGGAATCATAGTTCCTGAACGAACCTTAAAAGGTGAGGACTCAAAGTTCATTTGAAGCTAATCAACTTACCTTTGCACAAAAAAGGTAAATTGCTTTCTTTATTACATTAGGGTTTATCTTCATTTTGTTTGCAAGAAATTGTTTTCAAAGTATACATGTTACAATTTATTACATACGTCATGAATATGTAAAGATAAGTAAACACCTAAACATGGGCGGATCCAGGGTTTTTGGAACCTCATCAGCTTGAAAAAAATAGTGGAAACCTTGCATGATTTGGATAAAATTAGTGAGAATCAGTGAATATCTATCAAAAGGAATCATCTGGAAAAAAATTATGAATTCGTCACTGCACGTAAAATCGAATATCTTATGAAATAGTAAACATTAATTCTTATTGTTTGTATGAGGTTCCTAAACATGTATTCCTTTTGTTTGTATCCCTAAAGAACTATGTACATGTTGGAATAGCATTTGCATAATGAGCACTATTCACTTGTGTATCAATCTTTTTATCCGAAAAATGAGATCGTGGTACTTCTGAATGTTAAACTCTGTCAGTGATATTAGTAAACCTGTCAAGATCTTGTTATTTAATTTTGATAGTCATTTTTGAATTAAATGCACGTGATTTAAAGAAGTCTCAAGTTGCATTTAATATATAGTTAAATCTAAATCAAAATTAAAGATTACAAATATTTAAAATCAGTTGTATTTGGGTTGCCTTCTCGTCCTGGCAATTGGTTGGGTTAAATGGTGTTTTTAATGAAATTGTCTTTCAATATCAATACCAATGAACTCTAGATCAAGTGGTAGGGTTTTTCTTTTAAAACTCAAATTAAATTTTCATTTGGTGTAAAAAAGAAGTGAGACACTCGTGGGCAGGTATAGGAGACCTAGGGAAATATAGGTTCCATCCTTGAGCCAAACAAGTTTTACCGGTAATTTTACCGTCGTGCCTATGGGCGGTGGGTTACCGGGTTTTCCCGGAATTGGTGGTGGGCGGCTCGGGTTACTCTTGGAGTACTCCGTTTGTCCAGTGGGTGCCCTGAGAGTGCTCGGGATTGATTTGTTGGCCGTTCAAAAAAAATATTTTTTAAGAGTTAAATGTCGTTTTAGTCCCTTTGGTTTGAACCATTTTTTCAGTTTAGTCCAAATGTTTCATTTTTCGTCTGTGGGTCCAAAAAGGTTTGACCGTTGTCATTTTAGTCTACTGGGTTAACTTCATCTATTTTTTCAGTTAACGAGAAGGGCAATTCGGTCATTTTATATGGCTGAATTGCTCTTCTAGTTAACAGAATTACATACAAAATAGCCTGAATTGCCCTTTTCTTTAATAGAAAAATAGATAAAGTTAATACAGTAGGACCAAAATGGAAACGGTGAAACCTTTTTGGACCCACAAGCGAAAAATGAAACCTTTAGATTAAACTGATAAAATGGCTAAAACCACAGCAACTAAATTGACTTTTTTTTTTTTTTTTTTTTTAATTAGGTAACTGAATATTGAAGCCATAGATGGGCAAAACGGAACGCAGTCATGAGCTTTTCATGCATATATAATAGACTCACTGAACTCAACGGATTAATAGTGATGAATATATTTAAAGGATTAATATCTTAAAAAACCAATACATATTCTTTTTTTTTTCATAAGAAATAATCCCTCAAGATAGTGGTATATATTCAAGTCATTAAGCATGTAAAAGAAAAAGAAAAGTCTCACATCCTAATTTTATTATATGAAAGTTTCAAGCTTTTTCTAACGGTGAATTCCTATAAACCAAGTGGTGATGATTTAAACTTCATTATTGGCATTTAAGTGAATTTTAGGTGGTACAATATTAGAAAGTGTGTTTTGCGGTTTGATTAAAAAAAGAGTAAAAGCCCCTCATTACCAAGATTTCTATATATTTGTATTGATCTATGATACGGTTTGAATTTGAACAAGCTTGAGATTGATTAACAATGGTCAAGCTGTTAACACTCAGGGATGCTCAGACAATAAGGAGCTTCCGGTGAGGCTGTTAATGACAGTTGAGAGAGAATTTAGGAGGGAAACTGATTATTATTTCACAAGATACCCTAGTCTATTACAACATATCTCTTTTATAACCCAACTCCTAACCACCTTACAACTGTTAACTAACTACCCCTATAACTGTCTAACTAACTAACAACCTCTGTTGCTAATCCAATGCTAACTAACCCCTGTTGACTAATCCACTGTCAGCTAACCTCTGTCGTTCTCTAACCCAATCCACAGTTGCGAACCAACCCTCAATCCCCTGCTGATTGATCCACTGACTCTTGACAGACCTTTCCATCCACTGCCATCTGAACCACTGATCTTTTACCTGTAACAATACCCCCCTGATAACCTGATCCTTGACCCCAAGGATCAAAATTTGGAAAACTTTTGAACCATAATTTTGCTTCACTGATGTTTATATCTTTGGCCAAAGTTTGCATCACTGATATTTGTATCTTTGGCCAAAGGATATTTTCATTGACCTTCCACTTCCACTTAACTAGCCATTTTTTTACCACTTCCTTTTGGTACCTGAATACCCTTTTTCCAAACACATAAGCAAGATTTGATTCCACACAAACGCTACAATTTTCAGATTTGGTACGCTGCTTCTGTTTAAGCTTCTTACTATCCTTCTTCTCGATATAAGCATGTATAATTTTCTTTGTTGGACACCAATGTCTCAGCACCAGAACAGTTTTACAATATGATTTGAGAAAAACCAGCAGTTTAGGATCAGCTGAGGTGGCATTCCCAACTTCAACTACATCTGGCCTTGAACTAGCTTTTTTGTTTGATATAACGTTAACAGCAGTCCTTTCAGTCTTATCATTCTTCTCAAAAGGAGCAGATTCTCTACCCTTAATGCTGGTTGTTATGAGACCATGATAGTGCCCCCTTTTAGCTTCTATACTTACACCATCCAATATTTTTTTATCTACTTCAGTTTGTTTCACTTTAGTTACTTCTAATTCCTTATAATTTGGACATCCATCCCTACCAATTTTTTCAACCACTTTTTCCCTATTTCTAGAACCATTCCATATACTCATTGTTTCAGTTATAAAAGATTCCATATGAACCTTTTCAAGAGCATCATTTGATTCAACTTCTTCTACTTTGTTTGAGTTCATTGTAACTTCAAGTGATTGAGACCTTAAAATTGATTCTAAAACAGACTCTTCTAATTTTGCTAAACAATATGCATGATAAAGAGTCGTGGGATTAAACATTCTCACCTTAATTTGAATGTCTTCTTTCAATCCTTCCAAGAAACACGTTAATGCATACTCTTGTGAAATTTGCAATTGATTAATGAATGTGTTAAAAGAATCATAATACTCCTTCACACTACCAATCTGTTTGGGTATTTTTTCCACAATCTTAGAATCATCATTTCTTGTTAATGACTCATTAACCCTCGACCCCTCATGTTTTCTTTCATTTTTTATTGGTATAGGCATTTCATCGAACACCTGATGAGCAACCTCAGTTCTGATGAATCCTGATGAACATCTTAATCCCATTTCCCTTCTAATATCACTAACATCAGAACAAATTTGTTGAGAAGTGGGTTTTGACAAATCTAACCTGAAATTAGCCAAATCGCTAATGGGTTCACTAATGGCCAACATCGCTTGTTCCTTCAATTTCGGTTGTAACTGCTTCCGGTGATTACCATTCTCAACATGGATTTCAGAAAGTCTTTGATAATTCCTCGTATTGGTTTGATTATTGACTATCTGAGTCAACTGTAAGGACAACCCAGCCACCATGTTCTTCACCTCTTCCAAACGCTTCGTATTTTCTTCGATTCGAATATTCATTTGCTGATTACTACCAGCTTCATCAGCATCAATATGACCGTGTCTTTTTGTCATTTTGAATTGAAATTGATCTGAACAAAGATCAATTGAGAATTGAATTGAACGGACGGAAATTGAAGGAATTCGATCGAACTAATGATCGAATTCAGAAATTGAAATTGAAGGTTTGCAAATTTTCCCCAATCGATTGAATTAGGTTCTGAATCGATGCGAATCAAGAGCGTCCAAGGATAGACAGCTCTGATACCAATGATACGGTTTGAATTTGAACAAGCTTGAGATTAATTAACAATGGTCAAGCTGATTAACACTCAGGGATGCTCAGACAAGAAGGAGCTTCCGGTGAGGCTGTTAATGACAGTTGAGAGAGAATTTAGGAGGGAAACTGATTATTATTTCACAAGATACCCTAGTCTATTACAACATATCTCTTTTATAACCCAACTCCTAACCACCTTACAACTGTTAACTAATTACCCCTATAACTGTCTAACTAACTAACAACCTCTGTTGCTAATCCAATGCTAACTAACCCCTGTTAACTAACCCCTGTTGACTAATCCACTCTCAGCTAACCTCTGTCGTTCTCTAACCCAATCCACAGTTGCGAACCAACCCTCAATCCCCTCCTGATTGATCCATGACTCTTGACAGACCTTTCCATCCACTGCCATCTGAACCACTGATCTTTTACCCGTAACAACCTAATGATCTAATTCTCATAGTATTTAATAAGCTTGAAATTATTAAATAAGAAAAATGTTTACAAACTAATAAACTATGTGATTGATCATAAACATGTTCACAAGATGATGTCATTTGTTATCTTAAAATATACACACACAGGCAGAAATATCTAATGTGGAAATATCTAAATTCTCGTGAAATTTTCTAATATGTGTTTTTCTAACAAAATATGTTCAACAAATAAATGTTGGTGTATATATGTAGCTTCTCCATATTTTGTCTTCATATATTCACATCGCATTCTCATTGCCTTGCGCACACATGGCTCATAGCAACTTTATCCGACACAAATAATACGAAGCATTTGCTCTCTGATTTAAATTTTTTTTAATACCTTTTTAAAAGTTTCAGATTAGAACCATTGCCATTTTGTTGATGTTGTAAATTGCCCTTCATTGGATTGTTTTTCTCTTCAGTTCATTTAGCCAGCTGAGGCATTTACATACTATAACATCATATGAAGAGCATAGAAAATATTATATATACATAAGGGTAGGATCCGATACAAACAAAATTAGCCTACTAAAGGTATAAATAACTAGTGTTATTATTATTATTACTCAACAGTTTTAACTAGAGGAATTACACTACAAGAAATGAATTAGAGTTTTAGTAATTACTCGACCTAGTTTAAAACGGTAGAGTAATAATAATTACTCTAGTGTTAGCATAATTACTATAGTTATTTGAATGTTCACTGCGTTAAATTTTATTTGTATTTGATTCTAACACTCTACATGTATACTTATTAGTTATATTTATACGTCCATGTCTATTTCAAAGTAGCTTTTACCTTTTTGTTTAACGAATCTTGATAATCGCCTTCGAAGAAGAAAACAAGATCCACAAACCGTGAACTAGTTTACTTGTACGTTTCACTTTTGTGATTATTAAAAATGTCCATAGAAAGTACAAAAACCTAGCCCACAAAGCAAAACTTCACCCTCAAAGTACATGAGAAGGTGATCGATCACATTCATATCTGCATAACGTTTTGTACGTTTGAAGGGAATTATGAAGATTTATAGAATTCAAATGAATCTACAAATTTTTTCATGGTTTTGTGGTATTGAAATATACAACTTATATTTCATACACATTAACTATGTGTGAGCAGAAAATCGAAATAATCGAACCGTAACCGAAATAATCGAAGAAACCGAACCGCAACAAAAACTGATGGTTCGGTTTTCAGATATTTTATAACCAAAAATTACGGTTCGGTTTTCGGATAACCATTTTTAATAACCGAAAAAAACCGAACCGAAATAGTAGGCCTAGTCTATATATTTTTATGTTTAACCCGTACTAGTAGAAATTATTAATTTATTCTTAAATGTTAAATATTTATAATAAAAACATTAACATGTTGAAATAATTTATGTATTGCCTAAAAGAAATAACAAAATTTAATATAAAAATTAAATGAACTTCAAAGTATTATAAAAGAAAATGTTTTAAAAAAACTTTGCATAAACATAAAAATAGATTAAAGGTTAGGTTTACGTGACAATATTAATTAAAAATATTAATTATAATAACTTAAATGTAAACATATAAGAAAAATTCTTAAGTTTTAAAGTATAAATTTTTTATTTTTTGAAACTTACATAATTTGTTCCAAAAACCGAAATAACCGAAAACCCGACGTAAAAACCGAGAAAACCGAAACCGAACGGTTTTAAAAAATCGAAAACTGATATTTCGGTTTTGGTTTTGCCCAAAAACCAAACCGGACCGAACCGTGCATACCCCTAAGTCATTAAGTGCTCTCAGACATATCTTTGCTACTTGAAATGACAAAATTGCCCTGAATGTTTGATACTCTCTCACTTCATGTTACACCACCATATATTCATATGTGATCTCAAAACCTAAAATACACTTCACTCTAGTTTCATAAATTCAAGTTTTGCATGCATGTAGAGAAAATGGAGTCAAAGCCACCACCATTATTCAAACAAGCTCAGAGGGACGTCCGTGAGTCACTTGAAGTATTCAACCCATCAAGCAACGACGCCTCCGCCTCATTCCGGTCACAACCCACCTGGCGGAGCTGGGCGGAGTCACCACCGAACAACCCCGAACCACCTCCGCCAGCGGATCTCAATGCCAACGTTGCCATCTCTATCTCTCACTCCGGTAAGCTGCCGGATGATGAGATCAAGTCATGGATGGCCCTTAAAGATCCTAAGGCGCCTTCGTTTGCTCTGAGCTCAACATCGGCGACGGTGGCCCCACCGTCGCCGATGGGCGCAGCTGAGCAAAGAGCGGCCGAGTGGGGGTTGGTTCTGAAAAAAGACGCTGAGACCGGGAAACCACAGGGGGTTCAAGTAAGAACCTCCGGCGAGGATGCTAATGCAAAACCGAGTTCAAATCGGAGGGATTCGGGTACCTCGGTGCAGAGTTCTAGTGATATATCAGATGATGGATCAGGTAATTTTATCATCTGCAATACCATATAGAATAATGAAAAACCCGTAAGGTATTATGTGCTATTTACCAATTATATTGGGATATAATGAATATAGTGAAAAAAAAAACTAATTAAATTATATCTAGATAAAAATAATTATAATAAGCTATAACAAATATATTCTGTCTACGGATCATGTTACGAAATGATATGACGATGCAGGTAATGAAAGAGCCCTAAGAGTATCGGAGGACTTGAAGGACGCATTGTCGACATTTCAACAAACGTTTGTGGTTTCGGATGCCACAAAACCGGACTATCCGATTTTGTATGCAAGTGCCGGCTTCTTCAAGATGACCGGTTATACTTCTAAAGAAGTAATAGGTAGAAATTGGTATGGCTTCTCTACCTTTGTAATCGTTTTTTTTTTTTTTTTTGTTGTTGTTGTTGAGCTGAAATCGGTAAATACAACATCGCATTCATCGCAGTAAGTTGGTCCACGATGTGCTTGAATCGGCGACCAAAATCAGCCACAGTAGAGGTACCCTTCGAAATCAGACGCAGTTGATCGCGCAGATTCTGAATCCGATCAACGGATGTATTGCTAAAGGCCTGTTCAAGTGCCTGCCAAATGGAATATGCAGTGGGGAGACCGATGACTTCCCCTAAAACTTCTTCAGTGAGGGAAGCATTTAGAAGCATAACAGCTTTTTGATCATCAGTCTGCCACGCAACATACAACGGGTTCGGGGTGCGTTTATCACCATCAACGATCTCAGCATTGGGTGGATCAGAACCATTGATATGTGCACTCAGATTTTGCACATTGAACAGAGGAATCATTTGGTTTTTCCAATAGAGGTAATTTGTGGGAGTGAGTTTTAGAGCTATCATGTGCATGATGGAGTTCATAGGTGCAGGAGTATTAGGGACAGAAGGGGAGGCCATGGACAGGAGATGAAGACGAAGGGGAGGGGGGAATATGGGAAAAAGAAAGTAAGAAAGATAGACTGGCTCTATACCATGTGGATAGATTGAATTGGAATGCCTCACAATATGAGGATTACATCTATATATACACAGATACCAATACTCATGCAATGAATACAAAGAAAATGAATGGATACAATAAATAAATAAAGGGAAAATGAATGGACAAGAATTAATGCACGTTAACAGTAGTTACCAGTACTAATACATAAATGAGCATTTGCGACCGCTAAACTTGCCAGACATGTTTTTTTTTCAACCATCAAAATGGTAGTATGTGTTTTTTTTCGCGACGGTCTTATAACTTGGTCACAACTTGTTTTCATCGCTGAAATACGCTAGCGACACTGGTTTGCGACCACCTTTTTACAGAGACTTTACGGCTGCTACAAACTTAATATTTATTTATTTTTAAGATTTTTGAAAAACTTTTTCAACCGTTTTTGAGATGAACTTATAATTAATTTTCTTTGATTTTTTTTTAAATATTGTTACCAGTTTCCGACGGCATTATCTTTATATTATATTTGTTTAAACTTTAAACTTTAAACTCTAAACTCTTCTGCAACATTTTTACCAAGGGCATGTTTGGCTAAGCTTATTTAAGTTAAAAAGGACTTTTGGGAAAATGATTTATTGACTTATGAGTTTTTAAAAAAAGAGTTTTTAAAAAAGTGTTTGGATTATCTTATGGGGTGGGAAAAGCCAATAACTCAATAAGTTGTTTTTTAAAAAGTGTTTGGCTTAGCTTATTGATGTAAAATGACTAAAAGGGGTGTTATAAGGGGTAATTTGGTAATTTGATGTTTGAAAAGTCATAAGCTGATCAAGAAGTCACAATATGTTAACTTTTCAAAAACTCCTTTTTTCTTCTTTTCAAAAAGTCACTTTAAAAAGGATCTTTATGTTATCCAAATACAAAAACTCTTTATTGGCTTTTTGATTAAGTCAATAGGCCAATAAGTTGGTTGGAAAAGCTTAGCCAAACATGCACCAACTTTCTAAAAGCGTCTATTACCTTTTTGTGATTAATTTTTTTTATTGCTCTCTTAAAACCAGCGATCGTTTTAAGTCCAATTTGTTTTCAGTCGTCAATTAGCGACTATTTGGTCTATGTCGCTAAATTTGCAACTGTTTTACGTCCATTGTTTTCAGTTGTCAATTAGCGACTATTTCATTTTGAGTCGCTTTTATCTATTTTTTTAGTAATGCAATAAAGTGACAAGTAAACAGGTCCGTGATGGGTTGAAATTTTGTTTCTTAAAGCTATATATTTAACAAAACAAACGTGTAGTCTAACTTTTTATACTTATTATTATGAAAGAAATTCAAACTTTTATAAGTAAAACGATTAACTTTGTTGGTTGTTTTGGGTTGCAGCCGGTTCCTACAAGGCGCAGACACGAACCCAGAAGACGTCGCTAAAATCAGGGAAGTGTTGCAAAAGGGTACGACATATTGTGGCAGGCTCCTCAACTACAAGAAAGATGGATCCCCCTTTTGGAACCTTCTCACTGTTTCCCCCATCAAAGATGAATCTGGCAACATCCTCAAATTCATTGGGTATGTTTTGGTCAAATTCAATATATATCATCCATCAAAAGAGTGTTAATTTTATTACAAAAAAATAATTTAGAATATTTTATAAACCAATTTGGTTGTTATACTTATGAAGTATTTAATCAAGACCAAGATTGGTAACCAACTTCTTGATATAATTAATATGATTTTCGGGGTTTCCAGTAATTTTTTGAGTTCAATGATCAGACTAGAAACCAAAATAAAGTTTTTATTCGGCCCCTCAACAGTTTTTGCCGAAGTGCAATTTTTTCTCTCTTTGTTTTATGTAAGATCCACCACTGTATACACTGATTTTTTTTCTAAATCCACCACAGCATACACTATTTTTTTAGGGATACCCCTAATAGAGGTTCTTTAATCTTTAGTTTAATTATTTTGGACCACGCCACGATATTATATGCCGGGTTTATCAACGAGTACATATATGACCATGCATGTTGCATGTCCGGTAGCTCATGTTTGAAAATGGCTACAAAGAAATTCTTCTTTAGCCTGGTGACAATTCTAGTGTTGTCCTATCAAAGCTACCCCGACATCATGACATGTATTATTATGTCGTCTTGTTAAATAGTTTTCACTTTAGAATATGCAAAAGCCTAAGTACAACTTCATAAAACATTTGTATCTACAAGGACTAACATGCCCCCATCAGGGTTTCTAACCGCAACTACACGAGAGTAGGGCAATCGAGATGGCTACCCAATTCATAACTAAGCCTTTTAACAAGTTTATCTATATAATTCATTTTCTTTTTTGTTTCAATAGATAAGAGGATGAGGGAGGGACATGGTGGTCCTTTCTTTTATGGACCATTGGGTGCACATTTGTTAGTGATGTTACTAGGTGATGGTGAGTGATGGGTGCATGGCCAGTCCTTTGGGGTCTAGTCTTTGTTATACACATGGCTCTATAGGGTACACACTTTTTTTTAGTTTTAACTTCTCAAAAATATTCTTAGGACTATTTCTTTTTATATAGTAGTTTACTATTCTATACAACGACATAATAAGTCCAAAACTTAGAACGCGACTGTCGCATGTTCATTGTTAAACATTTTTGCGTTCAAAATTTATCAATTTGGTTGTTACAAACACTTTCATGAATCAAAGAAACTCAATCCATACTGGACATGTGGACTTGTTACCGTAACTAAAAAAACTTGCATAAAATTAGTTGAAGCTTGACGCTTAATTATCCAAGTACGAGCGGTTATGGAACTTATCCAAGTACGAGAGTGAAGACGATATGATGTGCCTAAGAAATATAAAATTATACGTCTGTGATCTTTTTTTATACAGGCCGATGAAATTGTACATTTCACTTTGTTATCGAATAATCTGTATGATTATATATTTTTTTCGTGTGGATTATACATAGAATGCAAGT
The DNA here is from genome assembly GCF_002127325.2 of Helianthus annuus. Taxonomy (NCBI): domain Eukaryota; kingdom Viridiplantae; phylum Streptophyta; class Magnoliopsida; order Asterales; family Asteraceae; genus Helianthus; species Helianthus annuus. The sequence continues at coordinate 65,510,977 of NC_035433.2, forward strand.
GGAGGTTAGCAAGCACACAGAGGGCACGAAAGAAAAGATGCTTCGGCCTAATGGATTGCCTGAATCTTTGATTCGATATGATGGTACTCCTATGTATATTTTTGTTAAAGATTATCGTAAAAAAACAATCAAAATCATTTCTTAAAATGATTATGATATGGAATGTAATTTTTTTTAAAACAATTAAAGATAAAAACCAAAACATGTAATTAACTCTAATTTTTATGTGCTCTTTGAACAAGGTAATAATTGGTTTGAGGGGACATAAAACACATAATTTCAATTTTTTTATTTATTTTTTAGATAATTAATATATTAATTACAAACAAAAATCTACCCATTACATTTTTAACTATTTTTTTTGTCAAACAAATACAACTTTAATCAGCTTGTGTTCTTATAGATGGCTTGAATTAATTGACAGTTTTATTAATATGTGTACTGATTTATTTGATGAAATGAAAATCTTGCAGCCCGGCAAAAAGACATGGCGACTAGTTCAGTGACCGAGTTGGTGGATGCTGTGAAACGGCCTAGATCACTCAGTGAGTCCACCAATCAACACCCTTTCGCGACGGAATCAAAATACAATAGCGACAACAAAAAATCTAGTGTGTTAAATTTAGGCCGCCGAAAATCTGCCGAAACTATAACACCTCCACCGCCGCCACCACCACGTCCAAGACGGAATTCGCATCCAGGTGTCCGATCCATAACAACCATGCAGCCGATCAACGAACTCCCTGAAAAGAAGCAGAAAAAATCAAAACGACTTTCTTTTATGGGGTACTTTAAATTATATCTTAGAATATACTTTCGTCACTATATGCTATAAAATAAATGTACATGATTATTGTATAGGATTAAGAAGAAAAACCGAAAAAGTAGTGAAGAATTTGATGATGGATTCGAGGGTGAAGTTAACATTGTGGATACGGATGGTGAGGTTGATGATGAAGACGATTTTGAGCTGAAAAAGGACGATTCGAGGCCAGAAAGTTTAGATGACAAAGTGCGAAAGAAGGAGATGAGAAAGGGTATTGATTTAGCGACAACTCTTGAACGTATCGAGAAAAACTTCGTCATCACTGACCCACGACTTCCCGACAATCCCATTGTAAGTCTTTAAATGTCACTATTAAACTTTTTTCAGCAACGAGAAGTCTTGTTGCTAAATAGCCAGAGTCCGTTGTTAATGATTTTGCTATACACTTTGATCTTCTGTTAGAATATTAAAAATTACTAACACTTTCATGATCCGCATCACTAGATTTTTGCATCTGATAGCTTCTTAGAGTTGACGGAGTATAGCCGCGAAGAGATCCTGGGAAGAAATTGCAGGTATGTGTAAACAAAATAAAAAATAGCAGGAAAAAACTACACGAACGTGGTAATCTGTCGGTAAAATGTCTATCAGTGATCTGTCGGAAAAAAGTCTCATTGTGACGTCAGATTTTTGTCACTAAGCCCTCGCTGTTACACCTCATTGTCTGTGATTGCTCAGTAAATTACGCCGGTGATATGTCCCTATGTATTAACCACGTCATGTTTACCGACGGAATATTATTTGATAAGTTACCAACGAGAACCACTTTCACCAACAAAATACAAAGAGATCTGTCCATCAATAAATAGTTGATTTTCAATTTTTTAGTAACAATGACCTTGTACAGTACGTTACACTTTAGATTTTCTAGTCGACATTTCTACTGAAATATAGCAACGGCTTATAAACTTATTCTGTCATAATTTGTTCTATATTTATTTACTGAAGGTTTCTTCAAGGGCCTGAAACTGATCGATCAACTGTGCAAAAAATTAGAGAGGCAATTGATAACCAAACAGAGGTTACCGTACAGCTCATCAATTATACGAAAAGCGGTATGTATATGCAGCTATACAGTTTTAATTTGAAGATAAAAGATTGGTTTATTTGTTTGTGCTAATTTTCTTTTGTGGCAACTAATCAGGTAAAAAATTTTGGAACCTATTTCATTTGCAACCTATGCGTGATCAAAAGGTAAAATTCAAAGAAAATGCCCAAATTTTGGAACACTTCTAATTATTTAAGCATCTCCCGAAAAATAACTCACAGCTAAAAATTACTTTCACTGACAAAAAACAATTGTCAGTTTACCGTCGGTAAATTGTTAACCACACCTAGTTTCCCCAAAACACCTCCACCGACGAATCCTAGTGATTATCTACGGATTTTTTCGTTGCTAAAGACGTCTAATTTACACCGATTTTAGAGTATAAAGACTGTGTGTGCTTTTTGTTCCATAGGGAGAAGTACAATACTTCATTGGAGTGCAATTAGATGGAAGTCAACATGTTGAGCCACTTCACAATTGTATCCCTGAAACTACTGTTAAAGATGGTTCAGTTCTGGTAATAACAATTTGATGAAGACCCCTAATTACAAGCCTGTATATACTTACGATATGTTGTATTGATGTACGCGCATATATCTAGCATGGTGATGGTCACTAAAGTATGTGTTTCGTCGTGTTTCAGGTGAAAGAGACTGCGGAAAACATTGATGTAGCAGTACGAGAACTCCCAGATGCTAATATGGTAACTCCAATCCCTAGTGTCACGAGAACAAATATGTGACTTGCACATAATTTTCCATGACCACTTATATATATATGCAAAAACAACTTTACATATATAATATAATGTCTAAAGGAAGAAAATACTACCATAGGGATGTATATTTGCCACCAAAAAAAAACTGGCAAACTTACCGACTGAGTTGCGAAAAAACCATCCTCATCTGTCGCAAAAGGGTAACAAAATTAACAAAGTCAGTCGCTGAAAAGCGGTTGCAAATCAATCACTAAAAAACGGTCGCAAAATTTGAGATGGAAATATCGTTCCGTAACAAGTGGCCGCAAAATATTCACACGACAGATTTGCGACCAAAATTGCAGTCACAATTATAAGATGTTATTCAACCGAAAAGGTTGATGGTTTAGTCCGCCTATGGCAAATGCATAGAGTAGGAAGGTATGTGAGTTTGTCGTTAATGGACCCACAGTCGAAAAATAAAACCTTTTGACTAAACTGGCAAAATGGCACAAACCACATGGACTAAAATGACATTTAACTCTTATATCAATTTAATCACCTCAGAGTGAAAATTTTCTTGATGATACAGACCCCGGATGATCTATGGGCAAAACACTCGAATATAGTACACCCAAAGCCTCATAGAAGAGATACATCAGCATGGAAGGCTATTTTAAAGGTACCATACCCTTAAAATGTCTATGATTAGATCAGTCGCTAGTAATTATACAAATTCTGGTCCTCTGGATACTGATATATCTAATTCTTTCTGGTGTTTGTAGGTTATCGAGAGTGGTGAAAAGTTAGGATTGAAGCATTTTAGGCCCATAAAGCCTCTTGGGTCTGGCGATACGGGAAGTGTTCATCTGGTCGAGTTATGTGGAACTGGTGAATTTTTCGCGATGAAAGCAATGGATAAAGGTGTCATGATTAACCGTAACAAGGTAAAGACATTGCAAATATTGTTGTTCTTTTATGCCATAACTCATAATACTCCACTATGGAAGTTTCCTACCATTTCTACTTCATTTTGGTCCTCACCTTTTGCGACTGACTCGGTTTTTTTTTTTTTTTTTTTTTTTTTTTTTTTTTTTTTTTGCGCGCGCGCGAAATAGGTGCATAGAGCCTGTGCAGAAAGAGAGATCTTAGATGTCTTAGACCATCCTTTTCTTCCAGCGTTATACGCTTCATTTCAGGTAAAATATCATATGTTAGAATACAAATGTCGAGTAGCAGAGGGAGTCTTTTAGCTTCTAGAAATCTTGTAACAAACGACATTAATCTTCGCAGACGCCAACTCATGTTTGTTTAATCACTGATTACTGTCCTGGCGGAGAGCTTTTTATGCTTTTAGACCGACAAACAATGAAGGTCTTGAAGGAAGATGCTGTAAGGTATAATATCAATTCCAACTTGATTGTCTTCTTGGTCAGTAGATAATAGACATTAGATCAAATATTTTTTAACTAACACTACAAGAAACGTCCTAATCAGTGACCAAAACAATTTGGTCACTATAGGCTAAAGATTGAAATCAGTCATTAAGTGATTACTCACAAAGATTTAGTCAACAAATACAAAGGGGGTCGTTAATAGTATCAAAATTCAAAACAGAAGCAGTCACTAATTCCAGTAGTGGTAGTCGCTAAATCTGTTGTGACCGCTGATATTACGTTTTCCCTTTACAGATTCTATGCTGCTGAGGTGCTCGTGGCATTAGAGTATCTCCATTGTCAAGGTAGATCGTTGTTTATTATCTTTTACAAGTGAATAAAACTTTGGATGATGCTGAGGATCCTTTAGTGACCAAACTGTTATAATTTGGTGGTGTAGGTATTATATACAGAGATCTGAAGCCAGAAAATGTACTGATACAAAGCACTGGACATGTAGCTTTGACAGATTTTGATCTTTCTTGCTTGACATCCTGCAAACCTCAGGTAATCCCTTCTTGATTTGATTTTGTAACAAAACTAAAACATGCTATTCATGACATGTGACATTAGATTAGTGTATAAGTTTCATAGTTTTCGTAATTTGGGGAAGTTTAATTTCTTGAAATACAACGTACTTTGTATAAACCTTTTTTCTAACTGAAATCGTCTTGGTAGAGTCGTTTCTGCCAGTCGAAACTGTGTTTCAGTTAAGTTTGTGTTCTAATGAAATATCTATAATTTCTTGATTCAGCTTTTGACTAGTGAAATCAGTGAAAAGAAGAAGAAGCATCGAAAAAATCAACAGACTCCGGTTTTCATGGCCGAACCAGTTCGGGCTTCGAATTCCTTTGTTGGAACAGAAGAGTATATCGCTCCGGTTCGTGTAGTTATTATACCATTCACTTCACTTGCCAGTCTATGTTTCCTATAATATACAAATTCTTTTTTATTTTTTGCATTTTTTCAGGAGATTATAAGTGGAGTTGGGCATTCTAGTGCAGTAGATTGGTGGGCTTTTGGTAAAACTTCACTTCTATATATAATTCGGTTACTTTAGACATTATTCTAGTTTTGAAAAAGTTGAAAGATCAATATATGGTGGTGTTCTAGGTATTCTTCTATACGAAATGTTTTATGGGTACACGCCGTTTAGAGGAAAGACGAGGCAAAGAACATTTGCGAACATTCTTCATAAGGATCTGAAGTTTCCTAATAGCATCGCGGTATGAATTTTTCTTACAAGTGCTTTTCGTAGAGGTGGTAGTTTTAACCCATTTAAGTGTAATTAAGGATGGTTTGGTATATAGTTTCTTTAACAATCAATTAAGTTGTTAACACTTTAAAAACAAATATGTCAAAATGTATAACATTTTTATTAAAATATTGTATTTTAAAACAGTTATATAGTTTTTTTTTTTTTTTTAATCACATTAGCTATTTTCGCACTAAAATTTATCCGTTTTTGACTTGTTATCTACTTATCTTACTCACTTGACCCAACTATTTTGACACATATATTGTTTAAATTCATGTTTCATTATATGAACAGATTATACTATTAGAAAATGATCAGAATGAATTTTAATGTAATGCAGGTAAGCCTTTCAGCCAAACAGTTGATCTATAGATTGTTGCATAGAGATCCAAAGGATCGTTTGGGCTCACGCGAAGGCGCAAGTGAAGTGAAACGACATCCATTTTTCCGGGGTCTTAACTGGGCTTTAGTTCGTTGTGAGGTAAAGTTTATAAAATCCAGCGTTAAAAATTGTATTTACTAGTTTACTAAAAACTGATTAATTTAAAGTTTAAACACATTATATTTGTATGATTTTTCAGAACCCTCCTAAGCTGGAGACTCCTGTGTTTGGGGAGAATGAAGATGAAAAGGTCAAAGCAGTTGACCCTGGACTTAAAGATTTGGAGAATAATGTGTTCTGAGATTTGTGGAAGTATCTATGTGTGCTTAGTTTATTCCTGAATTTTATTTAAAGACAAGAATGGATTTGTGTTTGTGAATTTCATTTGTTTTATAATCTGTACTGTAATGTTTGTTATTTTTCATTTTTGTATCAGTTTTATTATCTGTAATGAATTTCCTTTATTTCTATAAAAATGAAAGCAGTTTAAATGGCGGTTTACACGTTTTCATGGTTGCCCTAGGGAGTCAATGTTATTGTAATCCAATAAGGGTGAGAATGAAGGTAGATATATATATATATGTCCTTATTGGATTACAATAACATTGACTCGCTAGAAAAAGAAATCCCCATTTCCGGTTCTAGCTGTTATGGCTCGTAACCTACTAACCATCCAAGCTTTTGCGGTAGCTTCAGAATCTGCAATTTTTGTTAGTGGCAAGGTTATATCTTTAAGAAACAAAATTCACTTCAGAATTGGTTTTGTTTGAAAGATCACTTGGAAGCGAGATACAATATGTTGCAAGTCTTGAAGGCGAAAGTATTGTAGAATGACAAATACACGACAACGAGATAACACAAGGATTAGCAATGAGGATCTCGCTAGTGAAGATATAGGCAATGCTGACAAATAAAGACTAAGCAACAACGAGTCGAAGACGATTATTAAAATCCGAAAGATCAAGTGAAAATTGTGACTTGTAATATCTCTTTTTTTAAAGTTCTGTAGTTTATGTTTTTTGTTAAAATTAAAACAAATAAAATAACTAAAATCCAGACTTTATTTTGTTAACGTTATTTTGTATATTTTTTATAACTTCAATAAAAATCATTTTTTTAAAAGCCTGTTCAATACCAGGTTTTTTTATACGCGGTTATTGGGTAGGGTTTTTCGACCAAAAAATTGGTTATAACCCAACCCGGTTCCTCTTTGACTGTACCCAAACCCGATTTAACCATACCCGAAACCGGAACCGATACCCGAAAAACCCCGATTTTTCGAAGATGTCAACTGAACAAGTAACTAGAAAATGGGATCGGGTTGTTGTAGGCAAAGTTCATAAAATGGTAGCCCAAACCTATTACCAGTAACTAGAAAATGAAAGGCCCAAATAACATCATTCGACCCAACAAAGCAAAAATTTGGGTAATATAATGGGAGTTTGGTCTTTTTTTCTTTTTGAGTTGCACAAATATACAAGGGCAAAAGAACCAGCACGCAGCTATAAAATACAATGTCATACCTCCAAAGAAAAACTGAAGCAAAGAAACAACAAAGAACATTAACAACAGCCTCGACAAGAAAACTAAAAAAATCACACAACGCCTGAACAAGACAACGGGTCGACGGTTCGACTTGTGCTTAACCCACCCAATAGAGACATGATAATTTCCTCTGTGGTCTGTGAGACTGGCTTCTTCATCCTGTTAAACTTCGTTCCTACCTTTCCATATGAACCAAAAACCGATGTAGATGATTGCATTCAAAATTTTCGTCCCATAATAAGAATCTATGCGAATAAGTTGATCTAAATTAGACAAGCCTATTAAATCCCATCTCACCAAAGAGAAAGATTTCTCTTCAAATCTCTTTAACCTGTAAGAGTTGGTCGTTATATTATATAAGTTTACTTTTATATAAGAAAAGAAAAATAGAAGTGTTTAAGGTGTGATTGTGTTATTTAGGTGCTGTTTGTTTTTTAAGAGGTAAGATGTCTGTAGTCTGCGGACCACATCTGCAGACATCTATAGAAGAAGAGGTGGACAAACCTCTGCAGTCTACAAGAAGAAGGCTGTTTATTTCTTAACGTATGTAGACTTCAAAAATAAACTGGTGGTGGTGCTGGATGGTGGTGGTAGACGGTGGTGGTGAGTGGTGGACAATGGTGGTTGACGGTGGTGGTGGTGATGGGCGAGTTTCTAGCTATAAATACGGGTGATTGGTTCAATTGCAATCCATCCCTTGGCAAACCACTTCTTTCACACCTGCCACCACAATACCACCATAATCCACCACATTCATCCATCATCCATCTTTAGAGTGTGTAGTAGTCTCGGGATCCAAGATTGATCCGTAAGAGTTTTGTCAAACAAAGGCCATGATTGGCTACATCACTTGATGAAGACAAGTCTTTTATGTATTACTTTTGATTTCCAAGCTTTGGTTAACTTTTAATTGGGTTTGTATTAATGACTTTAATTACTAGTTTTTATATTGAAAATGAACTTTATTCTATCATCTCTCATGTTTTGTTGATTCACCCATGGCCGAGGGTAGCGTTGCCTCCAAAAGAGGGACATGTCACATTTTGCATTAATAACTTACTTAATTATCTTTCAATATTCCGGCCTTGCGGGACTGTATCCCTGCTGACTCAGACCAATATGGTTGAGGGTAGCGTTGCCTCCATAAGAGGGACATGCCACTATAACTAAGCTAATCTCTTAAAAAACCCAAAGTGCAGAAATCATCAAAGGATACGTAAAAGATAAGTCGGAACCAAGTGATTCTATCTTGTCTATTTATTTCTTTTATTTATTTTAGTTTCTTATTTAGTTCACTAAAAAAATCTTTTCTCAAAATTTGGTTAGATTAGACGTTGACGATAATCCGGTATTAAAAGATCTTGCGTCTTTGGACGACCTCGGTATCTTACCATCACTATACTACGCCAATTATGGGAGCACTTGCCCAAGCGTGTTGTAGAGACTGATAGTGTTATATCGTGTTTTATAAGTGAGCCCGTTGTAGAATTTCTCCACAAGGGCCCAATCAGAGAGATCGTGCTGGGAGCATTGAGCTAGAAAGTTTTGGAATTGCTCCCAAGCAAGGTAATAGGGCTCGGCCGGTTCCATGCGGAACGAGTGAATCTAGTCATGAAGGCGAGACGCCTTAGCATGCGGGAAGTATTTATTGAGAAACCCATCACGAAGGGCGTCCAAGTGGTAAAAGTTCCCGCAGGTTGCGAGTCCAGCAAAGTGGCGGCATGTCCCGCAAGCGAAAAAAGGAAAAGCTGGAGAAAGATGCCATTATTGGTTGCACCTTGAAGCCTAATGTACCTATGATTCGGGTAAGGCGGGCTATGTGTGCGGGTGCGTCCTCGTCATCACGACCATGTAACTGACAAGAGTTTGTGATAGCAGTCATGATGTACGAGGAGATTTGCCATGAGCTTTCATTGGTGATTGGTGGAACAGTGATGGGAGAGTTCATGCCGGTGAAACCCTCAGTACATTGTTGGTGGATGGTCCTACAGTTGGCCATTTGAAAATCGGGGTTTTGTCTAGGACTTGGTGGTGGGGAATTGTGTGGTGATGACTTTGGTGTAAAGTCAAAGTGGGGTGGTTAAGATTGGAGAGTAAAGTCAGAAGGGGGCGAGCTTGAGGAAGAACTAACCTTTTGGTCGGAACTGAAGAGAGCGCGATTGACAACTGGTGGCTTTAGCGGCGGTCCTTGTGAACGTGTATAGGGCATTTAGTACAAAACAGACACGAAACAAATAAGAAGACTCTACTATTTAGACTCTATAGTAAGAAAATAAAAAGACACGACTATTTAGACTCCTACGACTAAAAAAACACAAATAGTACGTGCGAATCAAGAAAGTCTAATCTAAGCTAATGAACGGAATCACCAAGAGTCCCCGGCAACGACGCCAAAAACTTGATGTGCTAAAAGTAGTTTATTGACTAACAACTAAATTAACCTAATCTAGACACTAAGTTATACTCTAGACTCTCTAAAACTTGACTAATCTACTAACCGGCAAGTGAACCGATCGACTTTAGTAAATGTAAGTCCCGAAAATTGGATTAAACAGAGATATCACAACTAGTTTGATTGGTGGCGGAATCACACAATCAAACTTGATTCAATAACAAGCACAAGAAAGTGGATGAAACAGAATGATTAACACCAAAAGTTAAACTTGCATACAATGTAATTGTCTGATACAAGTTTGCTGCAGAATTACTTAGATTTAACAACCTAAATAAGAACAACTAAACATGTATTTATAGGAGAGCTGAGCCCACAACTCCTCTAAACTTAAGCCCAGTTCGCCCCCCCCCCCCACCAAGCCCACATACAAGCCTAAAACAACCAACTAACATCTAGCCCACAATACTAATTAATTACTAATGCATAAACCTTCAAAGGCCCAATAGTAAAGCTAAGTCCAGAAATCGAACCCATGAGACTCTTTTGATTATGTAAACTAGACTCACTAGACCTATTGACTGACACGACTAACTGTTTTTTTATATTTTAAACTAGACTCACTAGACCTATTGACTGCAATTAAATTAATACTAACTAAGCCGAACAAACTAAGACACGAACTAAGACTTTGGGTTTTACTCAGATGGTGATGAAACAACAACCTAGGCTGGAATCCTACACAACTCGGACTGGCTTGCCATTGGTTTGACTATATTATGGAACCGAGATCTTTGAATACTAAACTCACTGGATAACCGAACAGGACCCTCGACCCTTCTCAAGAAAACACCTATAGAAACCTAGAAAAGTGTTAAACTACTGGTTATTTTGGACTTCCTCACCACTTTCCAATTATGTTACTAAAGTACCTTAATTTGACAATTTCCGTCACGGTCTAAAAGTCTAAGGTAACTACGGCAAGTTGGTTTGACTCGATTAGTAGGGACTGCAAGGTAAACTAACGTGGTCTTTTCACAAAGATCCTAATTTTAGCAATCTAGCAACCTAGACAAACCATGCGTTTGTCAAGTATTTGGTTCAGCAGGTAACTCACAATCACCATAAACAGATGCTGGATATGATATTGTGATATCACAAGTCAAAATCATGACTTTCATCAGAGCAACAGATGTTCAAAACAACTATTAAAGCTCATCCACTGATGAATAAACAGTGTTTGACCAAAGAAGCTATCTAAGCCTCCACCACTACCTCACCCTTAACCACTATTGATAAAAATCCATAAAAAAGGATAAAAATCATTAGTATTCCAAATCCAGTTTTCAAATCCTTTCATTTTCATTTCAAACAGATGTTGGATCATCAAAGTCATCAACAGATGTTAGCTCAGATGATTCACATCTGCTGCCATCATTTAAAAAAAAACATTTGTCCTGAAACATCAATCTTCTTTAAAACTCAACCACTTTACCAAACACTTGGCAACATCTATGAAAAGGGATTCTTACAAAAAGTCTATCCTGAAACATTTGTCCTCTTGCTGGTTTTCTACCTTTCCATCAACAAGTCAAGTACCATGGGGCACTGAAAGACAGAAAGTTGGGTAGTAGCTATGTAAAAGGAGCTCCAACAGTTCATAGACAACAAGATTGGAAACTTGTACCACAGCCAAAAGATGAGAATCTAATTGGCCAAAAGTGGGTCCTCAAAGAACATAGCATATGTTAGGAGCATGATTGTCAAGATTTATCATACTTAGACAAACAAAATTTGCACAAGAAAGCAGATGTTTTCACAACCACTGATTGAAGAATATTATAATGCTGCTGCTGTTGCTGAAAAGTCCAGCTGTTTGTAACTTCAAAATATGTGATTGAATTTTGGTATATTTGCTCAAAAGACTTCTTTTATGTAGGATTGTCAAGCAGCTAAAATATATCATTAAAAAATTCAGTATCTCATCAATCACCCAAACATATTGACATCAGACTTCACTTTATGAGGGATTACTATGAAAAAGGTTTGATTTCTCTGCACCATGTTCCAACTAAAGATCAGCTGGCAGATGTGCTAACAAAGGCTTTAGACACATCCACCTTTGAAAGCTTGATCTCTATGATTGGCATGCTGAACATGGAATAACAGGCAAAATCCTTTTTTTCTATGAATAAAAGCATTAAAATGTTTTCAGAAAATCAAAAATTCATCCTTAAAAATAGCTAAAAATGAAAATTTTCATTAATCCTTAAAAGTCTGCCATAACCACTGTTTTGGTTCAAACATCTGTCCTGCTGAATGTTATCCACTGCTGAAAGACAACCTCTGTTCTCTCATTTTCATTAATAATCACTGTTGTCAAACATCAGTGTTTTAATCCACTGATAGGCTATCCACTGATAGTTTAAGTCAGTCATTGTTTTCATTTTCACCACTGTAAACCACTGATATTGATCCATCAGTGGTTTCCTAAAATAACTATCATCCATTATTCATCAGAGGTTGTCACGTGGACAGTACTTAGCCGTCAGATCTTTTGTAACCGCTGCCACATCAACATTTGCTTTTTCATCCTATAAAACCCTGATCAAAACCCCAAATAGGGTTTTCACTGTCGAATCGAATTCAAAATTCATTTCAAAAATAGTTACCATCAAAATCCCTCAAATCACTCATTTTTCTTCCTCTACTCGCAACTACCTGCAAATCACCATGAATCTTAATCTCAAAAATCCTCATAATTATCTGTGTACTCTTGAGAAAACAGGTCAAAACGAAGAGTTTCATTCCATCATTGACACCCTTTCTTCTTCAAAGTACAAAACTTTGTCGACTTGCAACGCACCAATTCATCAAGAAACCCTATGAGAATTTTGGAAAAATGCTAATGTTCAAGTTCAGGACAAAAAGCCCTGGGGCATTACATCTAAAGTAGTCAAAATCCTTGTATCCATCACTCCACAAGTGCTCATCCAAGGTGTTCCATTTCAAATAAACAGTCTGTCCTCTGAAACCTTTACAAGGATGTCAGAGTCAAAAGATTTGAAAACACAAACAGAGAAACCTGAGCAGAATTTAGCTGAGACAACCTCTGCTCCTTAGGCTCCTGCTGTTAAGCCCACTTCTCCTGGAGATCACAGCAGCACAACCCTGCTGTGAAACCCACACAAAAAATCACCAAAAAGCCCATCAAGAAAAAATCCACAATGCCCCCCAAACCCTCCAAAAAGGTAACTCTGGAAGATGAAATCCCAGAGATAATACTGTCACACCCCAACCGATGGCGGAATCATCGGGGCATGGCACTGAGCGAAACAGATTGTCCAGAAGTTTCCATAACAATTATCATTACTATTCAATTTATATAATACGTCCCATACCGTACCTCAAATAGCAAACAAATTATTACAGATAAGATCCAGGCAAATATTCTGTTCCGACAACTCAGATTTAAATATAAATCTTGTTATCTATGTCTAGAGACTCAAGCTGCAAGATCTACAGACAACTATACTCTAGACTTTTGTTAGTGCATGCATCTGTCGACTTCATCTTGTATCGAGTCTTAGATTAGATTGTATAGATCAGGGCTCGTAGATCGAGAAAATAGGAAAATTTGTATGTTTTAGAAGCTGATTTCGCTCCAATTGTTAATTCCGCTTGAAATGTCAGTGGACACTTTCGAGCGGAATCACAATGTTAACTATTCCGCTCCAACTGGTTCGTGTTCCTTTCGAGCGGAATCAGGCCACTATATATAGTCATTAGGAGCGAAATCATAGTAACGATTCTTGATTTCCATACCGAAGTGCTGCCGGTGTGAAGACTGATTGTAATTGCCGTTAAATCAATATAATCAGTGTTTAAAGTGAAGATTAAGTTGTTTCTACCTTTGTTTCTTGTTTTCCGCACCTGAAACAAAGTAAAACTCCTCTGAACGACTCGTTCGGGTCAAATCACGATCCTACAAGTGGTATCAGAGCTTAGGAGGAGGAGTTCTGCAGTTTACAGTCGAATTTCATTGAAATTTCTCGTTTCTACACCTTCTCTCATTGATTCAGAAAGTTTTAACGGTCAAAATCTGTTCAAATTTTCATAAATTGTATAAAAATACATATAGACAAAGCCTTGAAAGAATCACAGTAAAATTCGACTTAAAAATGGCAAAAATTGAACCCCGAAGTGATTCCGCTCGAACGGACCATTTTTGATTTCGCCTGAGTTTGTCTGATTTCGCTCCGAATTACCTGCTGATTCCGCTCCAGGGTACTGTTTCTGAGATTTCGCTTCAAATTTGTTGCTGATTTCGCTTCCAAGTTGTTTGTAATTTCGCTCCAAGCTACCAAATCAGAAATTCCGCTCCAGAGATTTTTCTGATTTCGCTCCAGAGTACCAAATTTTTGATTCCACTCCAAAGTGACTGGTGATTTCGCTCCAAAAAGCATTTGTGTAATTCCGCTCAAAACTGTATCTGGGTTATTCCACTCGAAAGCTACTATTTTTGAAAAACGTGATACGTAATCATGAGTGAAGAATTATACAACGTGTTCGCTTCATCCCCGTCTACTCCGGCTTCAATTGCTCAGAATATGAACTTGGAAAACGAGACCAGAACGTTACAAAAGCCCCCGAAACTGATGAGTATCAAAGAATACTACGGGTGGAAAGACAGATTCGAAAACTGGGTTCAGGCTAATCATTTGAGATCATGGGAGTGCATTTTGAAGAGATATGTTCTACCACGGACTGAGCTGGAAGTTATTAAACAAATCTCAGAATTTAATGATCAAGAACGGGAAATGTATCGGGCTGAAAAGATGATGATAAGTTTGCTTCAACAAGCCATCAAAGAAGACATCTTTGTGTTACTCCAACATGACAAAACTTCAAAATCAATCTGGGATGCACTTAAAGTCAAGTTTGAGGGTAGTGAACACATGATTAAAAGCAAGAAGGCACTGCTTAAGAAAGAATTTGATTTGTTCACAAGTTTACCTGGCGAAGATACAAAGAAGCTGATTGAAAGATACTGCCACTTGGTGCGATCCATGTCGATGCTTAGTATAACAAAAGATCGTGAAGAGTGGGTAGACAAGTTAGCTGATTCATTACCACAAAAGGAATGGGGAACATACTTGATGATCTTGAAGAACACTGGGGTGTATGATGGGTTAACAATCTCTCAGTTTATCGAGAAGATTGAGGGTCAGGATTTGAAACAGCAGAAGATTACGAGAATGAACAGTCCAAGTGGTCAACAGGATGTAAAAATGTATTACAAAGGTAGTGTTCCAGAAGTTGAAAGAAGCCCGAAGATCCAAACTGCATTTAGTGTTGGGGATTCAACGGAAAAAGTTGATCAGAGTTCAAACAAAAGCAGTGGATTTTCCTCATATCCAAGTGTTAATCCGAAAGATTCAACATCAAGCTTTCAGCATCAAAGTTCAAAAACTGGAAATGGTTGTGTGAGACAATGCAACATTGCATTGAATCTTCCAGATGGACAAAGTTTTTCTGAAGAGATTACTAAAGATCACATGGCTTTACTTGGTTCTGTATTGCTATCTTATGAAGGTTTAGTGGCTGGGAGGATCGGAAATCCTATGCTCACAAAGGAGGATTACGATCAGATAGACGTCGAAGAGATGGAGTTAATGGACATTAAATGGTGTCTAGCCAGTGTACTCAGAAGAGCTAAAAAATTCAAATTGATTACCAGAAGAAATGACTTTCTTGATGCACATGTTTCTACTTTAGGTTTCGATAAATCTAAAGTTACTTGTTTTAAATGCAGGGAGAAAGGCCATTTCAAACGGGAATGCAAGAATAGAGAGGCAAATGATCCAAAGAATCCATTCGGAAAAGATGACTATTACCGGAAAGTTATCTACCAACAGGTTGGTCAACAACAACAGCAAGAACCACAGGTGGCTCATGGTAGAAAAGTGATAGAGGATTCAAAGAGAGCATGTCTGGTGGATTTTAACTGGAACAAATACATATCACCCGAAAGCAAAGCATGTTTGATCAATCAGGATGATGAAAGGTTACCTAAAGGATTCAGTTGGGATATGTTTGTTGATGAAAAAGGAGAATTTAAAGCGTTCATTGCTAAGATCTTTAAAGAACCAGATATGTTTGCCACATGGATGAAGTCTATTGGTGAGACTGTGAAGAATGTGAAGGAAGAGTCTGTTGCATCTGAAGAAAGCTCACAGAGTGCAGATGAAAGTTCACAAAGTGATGTCAGTTCAGAAAAAGAAATTGTTTTTGATAAAACACCATCTGAAACTGATTCTTCAGATGATAATTCTGACAAATCCGTAGCATTTGATCGGTCGCCAACAGATGACAGCAGTGATGATGAAGAAGAAAAACATATTAACATTGCTAAATCTCATCTTTCTCCTGAAAGTTTTCATTTTTATTTTGCAGAACGTTTAGAGAAGCTAAAGGAGAAACAAGCTGCAAAAGAAAAACAGCAAATGGAGACTGATAGTGTTGCTCATAGTGTTGAAGTTAAAAGTGTTGCTGAGGAGATTGTTGAGACTAAGCCCATGGATGAAGCAGAAAAAGTGACTGAAGCTGAGAAAGTGGTCAAAACTGAAAAGATAGTTGAAATTGAAAAGATTGTAGAGGTCATCAAGCCATATTCAAAGTGTCTTGAACCTTGCAAAGAATGTGCAGCCAAAGACGAGAAGTTGCCAGAGTATGAGAAGATGAAGGAGAAGTTGCTGTTCAATCTCAATTATGTGAAAGAATCTTATGATTTCTTGAACAGAACGGTAACTGGTCTTCAAAAGACTAACTCTGAGAGAGAAGATGCTTTGACGATGATGAATGCTACGATGATGTCAAAGCAAAAAGCTATCAATTTCTACATCGAGGAGAGTGCAAAGTGGAAGCAAGAGTTGGAAAAAGAGAAAATTGAGATTGAGAGGATCAGACATTTATTACAAAGTTATTCTAGTTCTAATTATCTTATTGATCGAATTTATCCGACTGTTGCAGGTTTTGAAGCATTCAAAGACGACAAGCCAAAGAAGAAGGATACTGGTAAGAAACCGACTGTTAGCTATAACAAGTGTCCGCCTCCGATCTGGGAAGGGTATTCTCCCAGAAAACCTAATGAGGAGCAAGTCGAAAAAGCGATCAATATAAAGCTAAAAACCAATACAACTGATGATTTACCAGAAAACATTGACGTTACTTTCACATCGTCTGACACTGATCATGAGTCTGAGTTAATCAAAAAGGTGGTCGATCAGGTGTTGGATACTGATGAGGAGTCTGAGTCAAAGTCTGAGTCTGGAGGTTCAAGTTCGTCAGTCAACGGTTCAAAATCATCGGTTAAACGGTCTTATGGTAAAGAATTTTTGTTATCTAAGAAAAATTTGGATGATGAAACATTTGAAGTTGCATACACTTTAAATGATTCTGATAAATTATACTCTGACAAAAAATTTCCAATAAGAAGTGTTCGTTTTGAAATGATCAAAAAGGTTTTCAAAATGACAGAAATTAACATTTTTGAAATAAAAGATTTAAATCTTACTGGAAAACCTAAAAAATACACTTCAAGAGTACAACAACGTTTAAACAAGAAAAAATGTTACAATTCTGGTTCTGGTTTTCAAAAGAAACCAAACCATAATGGTAGCTACAAAAAGAAAGGTTTAGGTTTTATTCCACCCAAAAACTATAAAAATGAGAAAAATTCTAAAACAAATACAGAATTTGTTTCAGGTGGAAGTGCTGAGGATGAACAGAAGAAACCTTTCTGGAGACAATCAAACCAGGAGTTTCTTGCTGAAAAGAAGAGAAATGGAACTGGAGTTTTTCACCCAAAAGAAACTCGAACCTGTTTCAAGTGTAATGAAGCTGGTCACATTGCACCAAATTGTCCGAAGAATATCAAGACAAAACAGGGAGTTTCTGAAAAGTTGAAAGGAAAAATTGTTGATGTTGAACCACCAACTGAAAACTTCAAAATTTTTGAAAATTCTACTTATGAAGTTGGTGAGTGTTCGAAGAAGAATCTTTATAAAAAGAAAGCAAAAGACAACCAAGTGTGGGTTGTTAAGAAAATTGTTGAGAAAGTCGGCGATGAATCTGGTTCCACAAAGCCAGAAGAGCCACAGGTTGAGGTAAAGGATTCAGTGAATGATGATGAATTTCCATCACTGGAGTTTGAGAAAGTTAAAGAGAAAAATGGTAAAGTTGAAATCTCAGATCAGTTTTATTCTGAGAAAACATTCAATGGGAATGTTAAGAAAATTTTTGGGAAAATGCTTGATGGGAAAGTAAAAGGGGTTAAAGATTTCTATGCAACTAAAAAGGCAACTTACAACCCTACTGAGAAACAATTGAAAACACTTAAGTCTGAAAAGACTTGGGTGGAAATTCTCTTTCCCTGAACATCAGGACTATACCGGAGATCCCAAGTTTGTAGTCGTGGATCAGGAATCGGCATCATTCATGTTTAATTAGATTGTTTAATAGTTTTTGAAATTGTTGAAATTTTACAGGTTGAAAGACTATGCCGGAGCTTCCAGGTTGGTAAGTGCGAAGCAGGAATCGGCATTCTGATTGGTAAAAATGGTTTGTGTAGATGATATATTCCTACAACTGGTTTAGTGTTGTTCTTACAAGTGGTACAAGTGATTCATCAAGGTCATTAATTTGAACTTGATGTAATCTGTATACAAGTGTTTGAAAGACAAGATGATGAACCATATCCCCGAATCTACTAATGGTAAACCTACAAGTGATAAAAACAAACTCATTTTCCGGAAAAATCATTTTGATTAAAACAAACTTAAGTGTTTTGAAATCTAAAATGAGAAAATGGTTTGTTGAAAGGGGGAGTTCTGATTGTTTATGCCAAAATGGATGGCGAATTGAGGTGATTCGATATCAGGTTGTCAAGTTTCTGTACAGTTTGTTTTTAATTTTCTTTAATGTGTTTGCATTTTAGGGGGAGTAGAAAATTTCAGAAAATCCAAAAACATTAGAAAATTTGAAAAAGACAAAAACATGATAAAACAAAAATGAGTTTTGTTGTATAAAAGAGGAAATGATAGTAGATCAGTGGACTGTCACAACATGCTAAAGAAATGGAAAGTTAAAATGTGATAAACAATCTCACTGTGGATATGCCAGTAGGTTTTTGCACATTTAGTAGATTGTGACGAGATATAAACCTAAAATTCAAACTTGCTTATTTTGTGGGTAACAACTTCTTAGATATACGAGTAACCCCCGAAATCTTGTTTGAAAGATCCCTCTCTCTGAGATACTAGGTCTTTATGCTCAGTGATATCTGGGGTATTATCCCGGGACTTCTGCTGAATGGAAATTCTGACCTAGTCCCCGTATAATACTTTCCGCAAATGCTTGAAAAAGTGTCACCCTCAGCAAATTGATGAAACAATAAAATTGATAGGCATTGCTGTTGTAACCAAAGATCCTCTAAAGGGGACACACCAAAAGTCGAAGCCGTCATCTCTCTGCGTATACGGAAGTATCGACCTGAGCTCTCACGGCCCTCGCAATTAACCCCTTTACAGATATCATCTGTGGTATACTCACCTGTAAGACTGAATATTGGGATCTAGATACAGGAATATATTCAAGTAGTGGGACACACGGATAAGTTCAAGTGCTTAATTCATTAATATCGTATCTCGGATCAGTTGAAAATTGTGTGAAAATTTAAGTGGAGCAATATACTGACAATCTAGGTGAATTATTTAGAACTTAAAATGAAATGAAGCTTAACGGTGTTGGTGATATGTCTCAAAAACTGATATGATCCTCTTACACAAACTCACAAAAATATTGTATGTAAATATTTCTTTTTGCATTACATTTTCTTCTTATTTCAAAATCCAAAAAGATTTTAGTGTGTTTTAGCATAAATTTTGAAAAATTCAAAAAGATTTTCGACAACTGGTATTGAAAAGCTGACTTTCAAAATTCCGATTGCTAAACATGATGAGCATAATTTGAGGGGGAGTTTATTTTTAAATTGATTGTATTTTAATCAAATCTTCAACTGGTTCATCAGAATTATATGAGAAAAATCATTCTGGTTGTTTTTGAGGGAGAGTCTGAGTTAGTGCATGTCTCTATTTTTGAAATGTGTAAATGTGTGAAATTTATTTTGAGGTAGAGATTATGCAGGTTTAAGTATGAGCTGGGTTTAAAGATCCTGAGCTGGAAAAGAGCCAGGTGACGATCTTGGAACAATCTCCTGAAGAGCCAGGTTATTCGATCCTGACAAACTTATGATTAAAGAGCCAGGTTCCGATACCTGAGGATGCTGTGTATAGAATTTGAGCCAGGATTCGATTTTGTGGACAAAGTGTGAAGGCCAGACAACGATCCTGAAGCTGATGATGCTGATGAACTTAAGGAATGCCAGCATATCGCAAGGGGGAGTCTGAAGACATGCGAGAGAAGAAAGAGAGAGTGAAGCCCAGAGACTGAACAAGACTGAAGTTGCAAAGACTCGACACAGTTAGACTCGTCAACATCTGAGGGGGAGTCTATTAGTGCATGCATCTGTCGACTTCGTCTTATATCGAGTCTTAGATTAGATTGTATAGATCAGCGCTCGTAGATCGAGAAAATAGGAAAATTTGTATGTTTTAGAAGCTGATTTCGCTCCAATTGTTAATTCCGCTTGAAATATCAATGGACACTTTCGAGCGGAATCACAATGTTATATTCCGCTCCAACTGGTTCGTGTTCCTTTCAAGCGGAATCAAGCCACTATATATAGTCATTAGGAGCGAAATCATAGTAACGATTCTTAATTTCCATACCGAAGTGCTGCCGGTGTGAAGACTGATTGTAATTGCCGTTAAATCAATATAATTAGTGTTTAAAGTGAAGATTAAGTTGTTTCTACCTTTGTTTCTTGTTTTCCGCACCTGAAACAAAGTAAAACTCCTTTGAACGACTCGTTCGGGTCAAATCACGATCCTATAACTTTTATTCTAGCTTCGCCTTCCTAGCAGATAAGCATCTTAAACACCTATCACATACGCTAAAATAAAGTCAATTAATAAAATGTAAAGGTGAGCATACAAGTTTGATAATAGCATATAGAGTTCGAAATAGTTTACGCATAACCAGCACGTACATAGAGGAAAACGAAGCATGGTAATTATCAAAATGGATCTATCGATACCAGTGACTGCGGGTTGACTGCCCGAGGTAGTTCGCAATACATGATTACCACCGTAATCCATGCAAGTAATTGTCCTTAACAACCCCCGTGTGAACGGGTGCTGAGTCCAAACTATAGTACTATCGTCGTTAAAGCAGGTAGATAGCATTCCACTTGTAAACATAACAACAAGCATTCATTTAGTCACGTAATACATACGGTAACGGTTAGCGTTTAAAGCAATTGAGTAGTGTGTTTGATTGTGATTTAGAATAAGTAACGTATGTAACACCCAAAAGTGCTAAAAGCAAAAAGGGGTCGAGTATACTCACAGTGATTGATGGATTGAAGGGAGCACTTGAGAGTAGGGTTAGCCTGAATAGTTCGATAGTATAATGATAAGCAACGCGTAAAACGGAAAACAAGTATTGGAGGGTCGGACAGCTAGTCGATCGGACGGTAGTTGTAACACCTTGAAAATTTGTGTCCAATAATGTATAAACACGTGTCATAAGCTCTGAACGTGAGAAAGAATACTTTGGAGGGACTAAAGTTGACAAACGGGGAAACTATGTGAATATAAGGGTCCAAAGTGTCAACAATGGATAAATATATTCTAAAATAACCCTACATAATGTTTATACCTTCCAACGAATAAATCATGGATCATACGAAGCTAAACATGAAAGAAAGTGAGGAATTACAAACTACAGGGGCTAAAAGTGTCAACATGTGCAAAGTATACCTCTGAGTGACCTTTTGGCAGACCCGAAGCTTTGTAACGATAAATTATACTCACTAGAATATGTGGTTAAAATTTCATAAAGTTTCGTTATCGTATGAGAAAGTTATAATCAAATTCGTGTTCGAGGGGTTAAAAGCGTCAACATTGAATTCTATGGCCTTATGAGTGGTTACAAGGTTGGTCAAGGACTTAACCAAGTTAGTAAAAGTCCCAAGGCCCTTAAAAATAAGGTTAAGAGGTCAAAAGTGCAAAAACAAAGTTTAAAACCACGTTACAAAGGACCAGGGACCAAAAGTGCAAAAGATGAAACTTGTTTGGCAGGTTTTGCCGGTCCAGGCGGCCCGCATTAGAATCCCAGATACCCTCACGCGGGCCGCGTCAGGGTGCCAGCGACAGAAAAGTTTTGGCAGCTGCCAGTTCAGGTCTGTAACCGACTTCAATGGCTTGTTTTCTAATAGCAGAGCCTCTCCAATGGTTTTTCATGCAATAGGGGCACTTGTCTTCATCTGGTTACACTCATAGACTCTTGTGGCACCATCTTAGAAGATTAAATTCACTATATAAGGACCTTATATTGTAACCATTTGATCACCCACTTTCAAAAGTTCACTTCTGGAGCTCTCTGGACTTCAAGCCATCTTCCTAGTGATCTCTAATCTCAATTAGGACTCTTGTAAGTGTCCTTAACCCTTCCTAATTCGTTTTAGCTTAGTTAATTAGCTAAAAGTCAAACCGTCGTAATTAAGGTTTGACTTCGTGATTAATTAAAATGTGCTCTGTCAAATCACGAATTAAAAGTACCTTTAAGTAGGTAATTATGTGGGTAACAAACCCTTAAAAGGGTATTTCCAGATTCCCACTCTAACTATGTTAATTGTCGAGTCAAAGCTTGTTATTAAAAGTCAACAGAAATGTTATTTGCGAATTAATACATAATTAGCAATGTAGGATACATGCAACCTGTTTAATCATTAAAATAACTTGGTAATTAATATAGGAACATGTTCCAACATGTTCAACTCGACAATTTTCAGTTTAGGCTCGGTTTGGAACCGAAAGTCGCAAAGTTTGACTATTGCTTTGACTATCAGTTCCGACCCGTTTAAGCCAAGATTAGGATTGCCTTAGAGCTTCTTTTGAACCTATTTACATGTTAGTATAACTCTCTGAGATTATACAACTTGGTTCATTAGATATCCTATTCACATGCATGTTTCCGTTAATCGCTTATATGTTGACCATTATGCCCATTTGACCTTAAAACGTGATTTTTGAAAATGTAAAAGGGTAGGCACCTTAGCTACTGATTTATAAACTTGCACCCAAAATTTGAAGTCAGATTGAGATCTAGATTAAGAGTTATGCTCAATAGCGTAATTAAGAGCTTCTTTACTAATTAAATGGCGTAAATTATGTATAGCCTATCAAAACCCAAATTTTTATACCAAACTTTTTACCCACTATTATAAAATAATATTTTGGGATTTTTGGAGATTTTTATTTATTTTTAGGCTGAACATAACTTAGTGTTCTAAGATTAATTCGGTTTATGTCGGTTTTACCCTTTTTAGTCATAAATTGAGTTTTACAAATCCTTTTGACCTCAAACCAATTTCTACTGATTTGTTATGATAAATAAATTATTTTGAGCCTTCTGGAATATTAAAAATATCAGCTTTTTACAGAAAACCCGGAAATGGCTCCAAATCGCCTTTTTAGGCATTTTTAACGCATAAGTGTGCTCTAGAACCTTATTAAGCTTAAAGGATTGAACCTACTGATGTAATTAGTGAATTTTTTATATTTTAAACAGTGGGCAAATGTTTTGAACTCAGAATTCCAAAATTGACCTTTTAGGCACATGTGAAATTACCAAAATGCCCCTACGGTGCATAGTAAGGTTAAAGATAATAAATTTCACATAGACTTGCTACCCTACTGTTATAACTTAGTAAATTAAGTATATTTACTAATTTAATCAGGCCTGTAACTCAGGTTATCATTTTAACCCTTTTTCACCTTATAAAATGACCAAAACGCCCTTATGAGGCATAGTTTTGGTTTAAAATCATTTGGGGCATAATGGAAGGTATCATTCTGATATCACAACATATTTTGAGCATATTGACTTCAGAAACTTGTATTTGACTCTTATGGTTACTCGTTACGCATTATACGCGTTCGGATCGGCTTATGTGACTAGTTTGGCCATTTTAGCGAAAACGGGTCAAACCATATCTTTTCGGTCTCAAAATCCAGAATGTGATTATATTACCCATATTAAACAAGTATGCAAGCTTGTTGGCTCAAAACCACATTCTAGAACGGTCTTCGCCTTATTGTGCGTTTAGAACCGTAATCTTTTTTAATTAACCGGTCTAAGCTTAAGACCCGTTAGGATTCTAATAGGTTATTAAAACCTTAATTTCCAGATCTAGGAGCCCAGTAAAAGCTACGTGCACTCGCTATTTTTTATTATACTTTGCTCAGGTAAATACATTTAACTTATTTTCCCTATACGGGCTTGGGGTACGGTATATAAAATACCGCTTGGTCGGGTAATTGACCTTAACCGGTATGTGGTTATGTGCAGTCAAGTGACCCGTTTAAAAATGCTGTTTTGTTTGTTTAACGCCTTTGGGAGTTTAATGACCATGTCCCGGATATCCTTGGCATCATTCAAAGAATGGCCACGACCTTAGCACTCGGGTGTAGGCGTACACCCGTAGTGCAGTACAACATATATAATCGTCGGTACGAGAGAAGTCTCGCGGCGGAATTATCTTAAGTGGTGTGTCTATTAATCTTTAACCCGACACGACCCGGGCTACCGAACGCAGAATAAACATGTAATTCTTTTACAAGATTATTAAGCAAAATAATTATCCCAAGTTATAAAAAGTTTTATGCCACAGGCATTTAAATCAATTTTAAACATTTTCAAAATGAGTCAGTTAAATTGTATTTACCAGTGTAAACTGACGTATTTTCCAAAAAGACTAAGTGCAGGTACTACGCGTAATAGGCTGGTCACTCCTTAAGCATCCATAGAAGTCTCGCAAGCTTAGGATGCATGAAGTCTGTTGAAATGAAGTTTCCTTTTTGTTTGATTCTGCCTGTGGATTCTATTTCGACATTTTATGATATTTGAATATTACAATAATTTAAGTTGAAAGAAATCTATCTTTGCTTCCGCTGTGCATTATAATTTGTGTTGTTTGACTATGATGATATCAACTACGTCACGTTAATCCCCCACCGGGCCCACCGGTGACACGTGGAAATTAGGGGTGTGACAGTAGTCCGATCGGACGGCTGACCGTTCGGTTGATTGTCCGTTCGGACAGCTGTCCGGTCAGTCATTAGGCCGATCGGATGGCTGTTCGATTGGATTGTTTCTTCCTTTGAGAAGGATGTGTTTGTGTATGATGGTTTGACTTTTGAAATTTTCGTTGTAGCATTTGAAATCATTGAAGTATCTTTACCTTTCAGGTCGGTCGATCGAACGGTCGTTCGATCGGCCGGATAACCGATCGGTTAGGTACTTCAGCTGACAGGTTCTTAGCAGGGTGTCACCTGATCGGGCGGCTGTTCGATCGGGTGGCACTTTTAGTGCATTGAACATGTTGAAATTCGTCTAAATGTTTAAGTATAGTATCTCATGATCCGAAGAGTAATCCGATCGGACGGTAGTCCAATCGAACATCAGTTCGTTCAATACTAGACTTCAATGAATTGTTCAAGTGTGGGACCATGTGCTAGCCGATTGGCTGGCCAGGTCGATCGGCTGATTGTCCGATCGGCTGGCTGTCTGTTCGGACACCAGTCCGATCGGTCAGCATCCTGACCTGGTCGGCCTGTTCGTCTAACACTTGGCTGTTCTGGTTTGTTTGTCGTTATATCGAGGTGTTTTGACAACGAGTCAAACCATAGAACCCTCGTTCTTACTTGTTCCTCCTGATCGGACAGGAATCACCCAAATCCGGCCGGTGAACTGTTCGGAATGAAGTTTAACGTTTAACCTGAAATCGGTGAACCTCGTGGATAGAATCCGAATCTTGAACCGCATGACTACTATGATGATTAGTAAGTCGACACAAGCTCCGTTTCTACCGGTTTGAGGTCATTGAGTGTAAAAGAGTTGAAAGAAAGTTTGGAAAACCATCTTTCAATCCTTTTCACCGTGTAAATGTTTAGATCTATGAAAGATCTATGTTTGTTTATGTGGAAATAGGCTAGATCCAAGTGATTCTTGGTAGATTGAGGCCAAAGCATGAAGTTCTTCAAGAACACCATAATGACATCATCCTAGAACACTTGAATCTTGATGATTTCACGGTTAGAAATCAAGATTTGAAAGATAGAAAGGTGTAGGAGTGCGTGTAGATCAAGAAAGTACAAGATTTACGATGAAAACTTACCGGAATCGAGAGAAATCTGAGAAAAGGAGGGGAGCACGAGCTGGTCGGTCAGATGTTTCCAAAAGTAGTAAGTTTGAGAGTGACAAGGGGTATTTATAGGATGCCATAAGAGGAAAGTGCTGGCCGATCAGCCAGGCAGCTCGATCGGACAGCCTGTCCGATCGGACAGCCTGTCCGATCGGACAGCACTCCGATCGGCTGGTTGTTCGATCAGCTGGTAGCCTGATCGTTCAGCTGCACGATTCGAGTGTTCGGTGCGACGATTTTTGATATTTCGATTTTGATTGAGGTCGATGCGAGTACGATAGAGTTTCCTATTCAAATTACTTTTAATCCCAACCACTATATCTAACATACAATCATCTATATCTCGCGCTATCTCTTCTCCACCAATTATCATGATTCGATTTCGATTGAGTTCGATTGGGTTTCGAGTTTCGATTGATTACCACACATAACATAAGGTAGACACGCACAACTAACACATAAGGCACACACACACGTATATTAACACCAAAATTCGCGTAATTCGAGTCTCGAGTTCGATGATAATTAGATTAGCTCGATTATTGATTAGTTGACTTTATCGCATTGTTACTTCCTATTATTCACAGTCGTAAAGTGGTTCGTATTGATAAATAAACTTCGATTTAATTCGATTGTAATTAATTACTCCACACAATACAACTAACGCAAACATAAACATAAAATAGGCTAACAACGGTCAAAGGAGTCAACCTTGACTTTGACTTTGACTTTTGGTAACACGGGGTGTTACAGCCTCCCCTTGTTTAGGGAATTTCGTCCCGAAATTAGGCTGAAAGCTGCACAGCACCGTGAATCACCTTTTGCTACTTTCTTTCTCTAGACTTTCATTTAAACAACTGCGGGTACTTCGCCTTCATGTCGCTTTCGAGTTCCCAAGTGAACTCTGCGCCTCGTTTGCCTTCCCATCGGACTTTCACGATAGGAATGCGCAAGCGTCTGAGCTGCTTGGTTTGGCGATCCATGATTTCAACAGGCTTCTCCACGAAGTGTAGCGTTTCGTTTATTTGAAGGTCGTAGAGAGATACAATTAAGTCATGCTCAGCCAGGCATTTTCGGAGGTTTGACACATGGAAAGTCGGGTGGACGTTACTAAGTTCCTCCGGTAGTTCGAGTCTATAGGCGACTTTTCCGATCCTTTCCAGAATCTTAAAAAGGTCCAACATATCGAGGCGCTAGTTTCCCTTTCTTGCCGAATCTGACCACACCCTTCCAAGGTGATACCTTTAGGAGTACGTAGTCGCCAACGTCAAATTCAAGGGGCTTGCGTCGTTTATCGGCATAACTTTTCTGTCTATCCCGAGCTTTCAACAAGTTGTCTCGGATTTGGAGGACCTTGTCAGTCGTTTCTTGTAATAGCTCAGGACCGGTTAATTGCGAGTGACCGATCTCGTGCCACACAATTGGCGATCGACATCTTCTTCCATATAGGGCCTCGAATGGTGCCATTTGGATGCTGGTATGATAACTGTTGTTGTACGAGAATTCGATTAACGACAGGTATTTATTCCAATTACTACCGAAGTCTATGACACACGCACGGAGCATGTCTTCAAGAGTACGGATCGTTCTTTCAGTCTGTCCGTCGGTTTGAGGATGGAATGCGGTACTCAGGTTAAGCGTAGTACCAAGAGCTGCTTGAAACGTTTCCCACAATCGCGAAGTAAACCGAGCGTCGCGGTCAAAGATGATGTCACGAGGCGTACCATGATTACAAATGATCTCGTCAGTGTAGATTCGGGCTAATCGTTCTACCTTGTAGTCTTCCCGTATTGGCAAAAAGTGGGCTGATTTGGTCAAACGATCAACGACAACCCAGATGCTGTCGTGACCTGATGACGTGGGCGGAAGTTTGGTTATGAAATCCATAGCTATACTTTCCCACTTCCATATTGGGATTGGTGGTTGTTCGAGCAAGCCAGAGGGTCTTTAATGTTCAACCTTGACCCTTGCACAAGTCAGGCATCTTCCGACATAGAGGGCGATATCCCTTTTCATGCCCGGCCACCAGTACTTGTAACGAAGATCCTGGTACATTTTATCGGCACCGGGATGAACAGAATACCGGGATTTGTGGGCTTCGTCCATTAAAATCTTTCGCAATTCGGTCCGCTTTGGGATCCAAATTCGGTCCAGAAAATAGAAGATCCCATTTGATTTGCTCACAAGCTGAGCTCCATCGTGATAGATTCTCTCTTTCTTCAAGGTGCGTTCATTAAAGCAAGCATGTTGGGCTTCGCGGATGAGGGTTTCGAGATCGTGTTGGGCTTGGGTATTACGAATGCTGAGCAAATAACTCCGTCTGCTGAGCGCGTCGGCAACGACATTTGCCTTGCCTGGGTGATAACGAATCTCACAGTCGTAATCGTTGAGGAGTTCTACCCATCGGCGTTGACGCATATTGAGTTCTTTCTGATCAAAGATGTGTTGTAAACTCCTGTGATCGGTGAAGATCGTACACTTGGTACCATACAGGTAGTGTCCCCAAATCTTTAATGCAAAAACAACCGCGCCTAGCTCGAGATCATGGGTTGTATAGTTCTTCTCGTGGATTTTGAGCTGTCGAGAAGCGTAAGCTATAACCTTGTCCCGTTGCATGATAACACAACCAAGATCAAGGTTGGAAGCATCACAATAGACAATGAAGTCGTTGTTTCCGTCGGGCAATGTGAAAACAGGAGCATTGCAAAGCTTATGCTTGAGGGTTTGGAAAGCAGACTCTTGTGCAGTTCCCCAAACAAAAGACCTGTCTTTATGAGTAAGGGCGGTAAGCGGCACAGCGATCTTGGAGAATCCTTCGATAAATCGTCAATAATAGCCTGCTAATCCGAGAAATGAACGGACTTCAGACGGGTTCTTTGGTGTAACCCAGCTCTTAACTGCTTCAATCTTCGCAGGATCGACATGGATACTTTGACTATTCACGATGTGACCCAGAAACTGAACCTCTTCTAACCAGAATTCGCACTTGGAGAACTTGGCATAGAGTCGGTTCCCCTGGAGTAACTCGAGAACATAACGTAGATGTTGCGCGTGTTCGGCCTTCGACTTGGAATAGATCAAGACATCGTCGATGAACACGATGACGAAACGGTCCAGATAGGGATTACACACACGATTCATCAGATCCATGAAAACCGCGGGTGCGTTGGTTAAACCAAAAGGCATAACAACAAACTCATAGTGGCCGTAACGAGTGCGAAAAGCGGTTTTAGGTATATCTTCCTCTTGGATGCGTTGTTGATGATAGCCTGAGCGTAGATCGATCTTCAAGAAACACGTAGCACCTTGCAGTTGGTCAAACAAATCGTCGATGCGAGGTATGGGATAACGGTTCTTGATGGTTAACTTATTCAATTCCCGGTAGTCGATGCACATCCTGAACGACCCATCCTTCTTTTTAACGAAGAGGACTGGCGCGCCCCAAGGAGAGGTGCTCGGGCGAATAAAACCTTTTTCAAGTAATTCCTGGAGTTGATTCGAGAGTTCCCGCATCTCGGATGGCTCGAGTAAGGGGCTTCGGCTACGAGGTTAGCTCCAGGAATGAGGTCGATACGGAAGTCGATATCACGACTTGGCGGCAAGCCTGGAAGATCATTGGGGAATACATTCGGAAATTCACAAACAACAGGAACATCGTTTACACCAGGACTCCCTTTCTTTTCCTTCTCCGCTACTACAATGTTGGCCAAGAAAGCTCTGTATTCCTTGCGGAGATACTTGCTAGCTTGGACACATGACATGAGCTTGAGACCCTTCGAAGCAGTTTCACCATAGACACATAGTAAATCATCATTCGCGAGTGAGAATCGAATCATCTTGTCGAAGCACACAACTTCAGCATGGTTTTCGCGAAGAAAGTCCATGCCTACTATGATGTCAAAACTTCCGACTTACATCGGAATGAGGTCGATTGAGAAGATATGATTGTTGAGCTCGAGGGTACAATCACGAAGAACAGATGTAACGGCGACGATTCTTCCAGTAGCGACTTCAACTTCGAATGACGAGTGGAGATACGAGCGCTTACGACTACGGAGTTTCTCGAATTCAAACGACACAAAGCAGTTATCGGCCCCAGTATCAAACAAACATGATGCATAAATACCATTCACAAGGAACGTACCATTAACCACGTTGTTGTCAGCCTGGGCTTGACGAGCATTGATGTTGAAGGTTCTGGCGCGTGCTGCTTGTTGTTGCTGCTGAGGCTGCTGCTGCTGCTGCTGGGGCTCTTGCTTCACAACCCTGTTCGGGCACATGTTTGCAAAGTGGTTAGGGTCACCACATGCAAAGCAGACTCGAGCGTTGATCGCGGGTGCCTGAGCCGCTTATTGGCCTTGCGGGGCTGGGAGTAGAGCTTGATGAGCAATAGCAGGAGCTGCGGTGTTACGGGGACCATAGTGACAGTTGGCAGTGAAATGACCGTACAGATTGCAATGAGCGCAGAAACGACAGGCAAGACCCACCGGATAATGATATGAGCATGTCGGGCAGAGCGGGTGGGGACCTGTGTAAGCACGCTTCACTGGCGGTGCTTGAGTAACTGGTGCTGGTCGGTGGTGAGACTGCTGCTTAGCCGGTATGGTCTGTAGAGGAGCAGCAGTGGTAGTGACAGCACAGTTCTTGTTGCTGGAGCTGCTGTTGTTATGCTTCTTCTTGCGGCGTGATGACTTGGATGGTTGAGCAGTGGCGGTTTGGGCGGTCGGTGCAGTGGTGGCTTGATGCAGAGACTTGGAGGGCTTATCCCAGAAACCAGCTTTTACTCGCTTGTCGTTGATTTCGGCGGCAAGCAAGTAAGTCTCTTCAATTGATGATGTCTTCGCGGCGTAAACAAAATCGGCAACACAATCAGGTAGAGCTCGAATGTACTTCTTGATGGCTATCTCTGGCGTCTTGACTTGATTGGGACAGATAATGCTGAGCTGTTTAAAGCGAGCAGTCAAGGCAGCGTTGTCTCCATCCTTCTGCTTAATGTTCCAAAACTCGTCCTCCAGCTTTTGGCGTTCATGGGGAGGGCAGAATTCGTCCATCATAATGGCTTTCAGCTCTTTCCATGTCAGCTCATAAGCTGCATCATTCCCGCGTTTGTTTCATTCGGCCGTCCACCAATCAAGGGCTCGGGACTGGAAGACGTCGGTTGCGTTTAGGGTACAGAGATTTTCTGGACAGCCGCTTTGGCGCAGAGTGACTTCGATGGAATCAAACCATTGAAACATAGCTGTTGGGCCATCTTCTCCGGTGAATTCCTTTGGTCCGCATGCCTTGAACTGTTTGAAGCTAAAAACAGTCTTGGTAGCATCTTTGGGAGCTTTAGTTCTCGACTCCTTAGATGATTTGCTGACGTTCTCATAAACCTCGCTCACAGCTTTTGCTAATTGTTTGGCGATGATAGCAGCAAGACGTCTGTCTCTCTTTTCTTGGCGGGTAAGTGGGGTTCGGTGTCCAGATGACGACATTGTCTGCAACAGACATCGTCGTAGGTCTCAGACACATCAAAATCGAATCTCACCTCACACGTCTACTACTTACTAAAGCTCAGGAACACGTCGAAATACGTATTGCATAAACACATAGGCACATAACCACAGATTCACGTAATCACAGAAGCACATAAGCACGTAAGCACGTAGGGCACAGAAACACAGAAACACAGAAGCATAGGAGCACATACACATTCAATCACAGAGGCAGTCAGAATACAAAAACCTATCATTCAAAGCTCACGTGTTGTTCGTATATTTCGGTCGCGTATATATATCGAGTAGTATAGGCGTACATCGTAGCATAATTTCGTCTAGATATGCAGCGACTTGTTAGCGTTTTGAGATAGAAGAGCAATGCGGGCCGTGTGTGTCGATCGAAGTGATAGCAAAATCGAGAAATTCCACAAAAATTTAAACACATAAACAGATAAATTCATATAAAACACATAAAATCGGCGAATTATCAGAGTCGGCAGTTGCAGGCTCAGAATCTAAACACATAAAATCGAGAAATAGATTGTTTGCGACTATTAGACATTGACTACCCAAAGCGGTTCGACTATTCTCATGGACTTGTCGTCACATTTCGACTTTCGGGATCGTGTTTCTGCCTCGATTCTTGGGCATTCAGCACGCATTCCCTAGGTCATACTCGTGAATTCAGGTCGTTGGAGTCCGTCGAGGCTTTGGTGAGAGTTTTGGTAAAATCTATGGAATAGCCGTCAAGGTTAGGGTTTCACCCCTGGCTTGAGAACTTCCCTTTGATTTTTGTAAAATAGAGGAGATTATTCATCAAAATATGGATTTCACTCCTGATTTGGTATAATTCTCCCGTTGAACAAGCGTTCGTTATTAAAAATAACGAAGAAATCATTGATAAGTTGATAAAACAGCATTGATCCAGCACTTTAGTCGAGAGTTTGCGGTTTTCACACCTAATCTTGACTAAATCGCCTTCTCATTATTGAAAATTCGAGTGCGGTGATAGTGTAGTGTAGGCGAGTGATAGCAGGACATATAGCACAAAAGCTCGGTCTGTTGGTTCCTAACTATAGTCTAGGTCTCTAAGACACCGACCCGGACTAGGTCGTGTCTAGCCTAATTCCCTATAGTTATGGCTCTGATACCAATCTGTCACACCCCAACCGATGGCGGAATCATCGGGGCATGGCACTGAGCGAAACAGATTGTCCAGAAGTTTCCATAACAATTATCATTACTATTCAATTTATATAATACGTCCCATATCGTACCTCAAATAGCAAACAAAGTATTACAGATAAGATCCAGGCAAATATTTTGTTCCGACAACTCAGATTTAAATATAAATCTTGTTTATCTATGTCTAGAGACTCAAGCTGCAAGATCTACAGACAACTATACTTTAGACTTTTATTCTAGCTTCGCCTTCCTAGCAGATAAGCATCTTAAACACCTGTCACATACGTTAAAATAAAGTCAATACATAAAATGTAAAGGTGAGCATACAAATTTGATAATAGCATATAGAGTTCGAAATAGTTTACGCATAACCAGCACGTACACAGAGGAAAACGAAGCATGTTAATTATCGACATGGATCTATCGATACCAGTGACTGCGGGTTGACTGCCCGAGGCAGTTCGCAATACATGATTACCACCGTAATCCATGCAAGTAATTGTCCTTAACAACCCCCGTGTGAACGGGTGCTGAGTCCAAACTATAGTACTATCGTCGTTAAGGCAGGTAGACAGCATTCCACGTGTAAACATAACAATAAGCATTCATTTAGTCACGTAATTCATGCGGTAACGGTTAGCGTTTAAAGTAATTGAGTAGTGTGTTCGATTGTGATTTAGAATATGTAACGTATGTTGTCACACCCCGAAATTATCAGAGCATTGGCGTGACTGGACTGGTATCTTCATTGCACAGCGGAAGCAAATAAGCTAAGTCTTTCTAGAAACTGAACGCCCACTAAGTACTCGACTCTTCATGGTCCTCCTATTCCAACCGTGCCTTGTCTTAGAAATGCAACCTGAGAAAGAACACGCGAAAAAAGTCAACATAAAGTTGAGCAAGTTCATAGTTTGTTTGTAATAGATCTGAAATAAATCTTTTGAGTTGTGAAAGGTTTGAAATAAATCTTTGGTAACCGGTTTTTGAAATAGTATTGAGAAAATGAATTTAAAAATCATTTTCTTGTTCAGTTATATGAGGACTTTGTATTTGTAACGATCTATGATCGTAAAACCATGTATTTGTAAAGTATGTATAATCGTCAATGCCCACCCTGACTTTGACTCTATGTTCGTATAAACCGATACTTTGAATTTGTATAAAACATGGTTTTTATTTTGTATAAATTAAGTGCTTTGTAAGCGTGTATGATAACAATCCCTGGTATGTAGCAAATAAGGAAAAAGAGATCACCAATGGTTTGCAAGGCCATTGATATGTGTGAAGTGCAAGTAGGAAGACTCAAACCTAGCGGATTTTGCGTTGGGCACAAAGTCACCCCAAGGTCCGTTCTGCTGGGCCTGGGGTTGGGCTCGCTACACCCAGATAGATCTACCGCTTACGTCCCTCGGTCCTACAATGAGGATTAATGGCCTCCAGTTCCCGCCTACCCACTCACATGATCTAAATAGTAATCCTCCTTACGCTAACCATACCATGTAAAAAAAAAGTATTCGTAATTACTGTAACATATATTCCACCCCAGCCACCCTGGCTGAACCTTCCCAGCCACCCTGGCTGAACCTTCCCAGCCACCCTGGCTGAACCTTCCCAGCCACCCTGGCTGAACCTTCCCAGCCACCCTGACTGAACCTTCCCAGCCACCCTGACTGAACCTTCCCAGCCACCCTGACTGACTCCTTAGTTATGAAAAATCATTCATATTTCGAAAATAAGCATTTGTTTTGTAAAAACCGGTATGTTTAGTATAAACCTTTCGTAAATCATTTGAGTTCCTCGAAATCCATTATTGATATGATTTAGAAATACGAGTTTTTGCGTTTGTTCAAAACTTTGTATGTTCAGAAAATCGTGCATGTCTTTCCACCCCGAAAACATTTACAAAAAAAATGTAAAACAGTAAAAAGTGGGGGTTATGAACTCGCCTGAATATTCCTGTGCGAAGCTAGCTAAATACGACTTTGTGATGTCGTTCCCAAGACGTGGATCGCTAGCGTGCATTCTACAATATTCCTAACATGGAATATCTAATAAGTTTCTAAGCAAAAACGGTAACTACGTGTTACCGAGCTCTACCGAATCGTTAACTGAACGATTTGACGTAAGTTGTTAACTTAATGAAAGTGATTAAGTTATATTTGTTAGCTCGTTTTTGAGAGGTCGTATGCAAATAATATATAATAATTTGTATTATATATCACGTCTTGTGTATATTTGCCAAAAATATACGTATATGCTGTCTAGGCGTATAAAATAAATATAACAGTTATATTTATTTTGTAAAAGAATCGTCGACTTGTATTGGAAAATAAATATATAACTGTATTTATTTATAAAAGGATTCGAGTTCGTTTGAAATAAATATATAAATTATATTTATTTTTATAAAAGGATTCGCGCTGTATGGTATTCGAAACAGATATGTGAACTATATTTATTTTGTAAAACGAATACGAGTTGTTTGGCGCTTGACATAAATATATAAAATATATTTATTTTATAAAGGAGTTGTCATTTTCGTTTGTGATAAAGCGTCGTCGAAAGTGATATACACGTTTATATAAAAGTCGCTTTTCAATAAAACATGTTTTCCTTTTACGGGATTTCTCGAAAAACGGGCAGAGTTTCCTCTGTTTTTGGACGCCCCCGACGACACAAGTTGTCGTTACTTTTATCAAAATTCAACCAATAATCAATATATAAGATTTCATAAAAATGACAAAGGTATAAGATAAACACTAAATTAATTTGGTTCGAGCTCGTTCACGGAGTTATTATAAACTTAAAGTTAACGCAAATAATATTCTTTCTAAATCTTTTACCGAGTCTTTGTGTCGAAACGTCGGGTAGTTTGACTGAGTTGACCGGGTCGTTGACTGAATTGACCCGAGTCGTTGTCTTGTTGACTGCCTTTGACCAAGACCCGAACCGAATGAGCTCGGTTTAACCGGGTCGACTTGAACCGTATCGTTGATCTGAACCGAACCGAGTCCGGAACCCGAGACGTCACCTGGTCTGATCTTGTTGACCACTGTTGACCCGGACCGAGTTGACCCGTAAGCTGAGTTGACCGAGTCAACCCGTACGACTTTTGAAACTGAACCGAGAGTAAGTATTGAGCAAACCGAAACCGTAACAAAGTTGAACAAAAATAGAGGTGGAGTGAACCAACCTGAACCGAGTTAACTCGGTTCAATCGAGTGGACTCGAACCAAAACCCGAGACTTGAAACAAGACCCGTCTGACCCGTGTTTGACCTGAGCCGCTACCACCATCACAGAAGTTGTCGCCGGCTGCCACAGTCGGCCACCTCCGACTCCGTCATCAATCAACAGAATTTTATCATCAAAATCTTTAGAAAAGAAAGCAAGATGAATGAGAACAGGGGCTTTACCGGAGAACTTGTCGGACCACAGTCACCGCCGCCCTACTCCACCTCTCTCGCCGGACTTTTGATGTTGACCACCGGTCAAAGAGACTGACCGGCGGTCCTTCCTCTTTCTCTCGCCTCTCAGTCTCTCTCTCTTCTCGGTGCTCTCTCTCTATGTTGCGCCGCTTCACACCACCACCAGACGGTGGTGGTGATTCGCTGGTTGTCTTCGCCGGAAATGCCACCGCCACCGTGTATGGCGGCTCCGCCGCCGCATCAGTTGCCGGAGAGAGACTGAACCGGGTGTGTGTGTGTGAGAATGAGATTTACTTTCTTGTGCAAGTGCTTGGATGTATAACCGAAGAGAGAGAGGGGAAAGGAGATGGTGGGCAGTGTTGTTTTAATTTGTGTGAGTATACAATTGAGGGTCACGTGATTATATAGAGATTTGAGGGCTAAAGCTCCTTTGGTGTAATTTCATTACATTCAAGTCATGTATTTTACCCTTTGAATCAAGATCTTAAGAAAAGATTTGTAGAGATTTTTATAAGATTTAGTTGAGATCTTGTATAGATCCTCAAGAAATAAATCTAGTATAGTATGCGCAGGTTTAGGCTTGTGGGTTTTGGGCTTGGGCCCAGGGCCCACAAGCCCATCTCGTGTGTAAGTGGCCTGTAATTTATATGAGGCCCGCTACCAAACCCGAAATCCATAGTTGTCGAAAGAATAAAATTTTTTAAAATGCGTATAACAGAGGCGTTGTCAGTATTTTGTACGGTATTAGTTCGTTGTCATTTGATGTTCCGCAGATTCCACGCGAATCTTCATACGCGTACTGTAGAGTCGGACAAGCGTTCCTGGGCACTCCAAAGGCCTAATTAAGTTAATCCGCGATGTAAACACTATTTATTATCGCATTAATTATCTGTTAATCACGTAATTAAGATCCGTAAATTACCGGTTGTCACATATGTAACACCCAAAAGTGCTGAAAACAAAAAGGGGTCGAGTATACTCACAGTGATTGATGGATTGAAGGGAGCACTTGAGAGTAGGGTTAGCCTGAATAGTTCGATAGTATAACGATAAGCAACGCGTAAAACGGAAAACAAGTGTTGGAGGGTCGGACAGCTAGTCGATCGGATGGTACTCCGATCGGACGGTAGTCCGATCGGACGGCTGACCGTTCGGTTGACTGTCCGTTCGGACAGCTGTCCGGTCGGTCGGTAGACCGATCAGATGGCTGTTCGAGTGGATTGTTTCTTCCTTTGAGAAGGATGTGTTTGTGTATGATGGTTTGACTTTTAAAGTTTTTGTTGTAGCATTTGAAATCATTGAAGTATCTTTACCATTCAGGTCGGTCGATCGAATGGTCGTTCGATCGACCGGCTAACCGATCGGTTAGGTACTTCAGCTGACAGGTTCTTAGCAGGGTGTCACCTAATCGGACGGCTGTTCGATCGGGTGGCACTTTTAGTGCATTGAACATGTTGAAATTCGTCTAAGTGTTGAAGTATAGTATCTCATGATCCGAAGAGTAAGCAGTTCGTTCAACACTAGACTTCAATGAATTATTCAAGTGTGGGACCATGTGCTAGCCGATCGGCTGGCCTGGTCGATCGGTTGATTGTCCAATCGGCTGGCTATCCATTCAGACAGCAGTCCGATCGGTCAGCATCCTGACCTGGTCGGCCTGTTCGTCTAACACTTGGCTGTTCTGGTTTGTTTGTCGTTATATCGAGGTGATTTGACAACGAGTCAAACCATAGAACCCTCATTCTTACTTGTTCCTCCTGATCGGACAGGAATCACCCAAATCCGATCGGCTGGCTGTTCGATCAGCTGGTAGCCTGATCGTTCTGCTGTACGATTCGAGTGTTCGGTGCGACGATTTTTGATATTTCGATTTCGATTGAGGTCGATGCGAGTACGATAGAGTTTCCTATTCAAATTACTTTTAATCCCAACCACTATATCTAACATACAATCATCTATATCTCGCGCTATCTCTTCTCCACCAATTATCATGATTCGATTTCGATTGAGTTCGATTGGGTTTCGAGTTTCGATTGATTACCACACATAACATAAGGTAGACACGCACAAGTAACACATAAGGCACACACACACGTATATTAACACCAGAATTCGCGTAATTCGAGTCTCGAGTTCGATGATGATTAGATTAGCTCGATTATTGATTAGTTGACTTTATCGCAATGTTACTTCATATTATTCACAGTCGTAAAGCGATTCGTATTGATAAATAAACTTTGATTTAATTCGATTGTAATTAATTACTCCACACAATACAACTAACGCAAACATAAACATAAAATAGGATAACTACGGTCAAAGGAGTCAAACTTGACTTTGACTTTCGGTAACACGGGGTGTTACAAATGCCTGTGACAACACAAAAGTCACCTGAAACCACTACTGCTACTTCCTCACAGCAGTTGGAAGAAAGATCTCAACCCGAGCCTCAAACTCCTCCCGCATCCTCTCAAAAGGATCAGGTTGTATCCACAGGGACACCAAATTATGAAGCTCTGGAATCACTTGATTCTATATTCCACAGCCCTGCTCCCGGGGCAAATTCTCTTTCAACTCCCATACTCACTGCACAACTCCCACCATCCATTTTACCTCTGTTGAATGCATTGGATATGGATCAGGCACAAATCAGTTCTTCTCAACAACCTATCATTGAGAACATACCCCAACAAGTGACTGAGTCTGATTCCTCTACCATTGCTATCCCATCAATAGTTGAGGAGGTTACACCCCTTGAGTTACAAGTAACTCTTGGTGGTAGTGCAAGTGGAGCAGCTACTACAGGTATTGAATCAACTGATTTTTACCTGGACAG
Organism: Helianthus annuus; assembly: GCF_002127325.2. Classification (NCBI taxonomy): domain Eukaryota; kingdom Viridiplantae; phylum Streptophyta; class Magnoliopsida; order Asterales; family Asteraceae; genus Helianthus; species Helianthus annuus. The sequence goes on from NC_035433.2 coordinate 65,549,879, forward strand.
TAGTTTCATTAGTCAGACTCCCTTGAAGGTAATTTCTTCATTGGGAACCAAAGTGACCACTAGTGTGTATCCAATACCCACTGATGTGTTTACAATGGTAACCACTGCTGAAGAAAGAAGTCCCCAGAACCAAGAAAAAGGGGCATCAGTGGATGATTTTTGGGAAACTTTTCCTAAGTCAACTACTGATACAACCACTGCTAGTGAGAAATCAGATGATCCCATTCAATTGGGTGATGGTTTAAAATATAAAGAATTGACGGAGAGGGTTGATAAAAATGAAACATTTGTTGCAGATATCAAAGACATGCTGCAACAGTTGTTACAATCTCAAAAGGATACACCCACTGCTACAACATCTGCTCCTTCCCCAAATGAGCTATGGCATCTGTTTCAACCTCTGCTTCACAAACAAAGACAATATGCAGATTAACAGCATGAAGTTCAACTTCAAATGGTCAGAAATGTCATGCAAGCTAGGTACAAAGATACTCAAGCAGATATCAAAGCCATTAAAACTCATCTGATCCAAACCACTGGCACTGCTCCTCCTTCAATCATCTTTGTTGAAAACCCTGATGATGATAAAAAGGGTGAGAAAGGTAAAAAGGGAAAAGAAGGTTTATATATTAAACCAGATCAAATGTCTAAACTGATGGTAGAAATTCCAAGGCCAGATGGTTCTAAAAAGGTTGATGAGACTTAAAATGTATTTGCTAATCTAAAGCAAACATGAAAGAGTCTATGGAAATAAAAGGGTCAAAAAGATTTGAACATGAGAAGAAAGTTATGATGGTAAAGGAGGCATAGGGTACTACAGATGAGGCACAGGATACTTCATACAAAAGAAGGACTACCAGAAAGGTTAGCCAACCCAAAAAGACTACCAGAAAGGTTAGCCAACTCAAAACCACACCTCCCAAAACCACCAAACATCCTCAAATCCCCAAAAGTTCCTCACATCAAACCTCTAAAGCAACATCCATACCAACAGATGTTAAGACACCTATTGTATCAACAGTTGTTAATACCTCAGCGGTTTCAACAAATGTTATTTCAACCACTGCCCTTGCCATTTTTTAATCCATTGTCACACCACAAAATATATCTCCACCCCAAACACCACCTGCCAAAGTGCAGAAGACAACAGTTGATACAACAACAGTTGTAGTGACAACAGTAGTTGAGACACCAGTTGTTTCAACAGTTGTTTGTTAGTCACCCATCACCTCAAACCCTCCTACACAAGCCATTGTCCTTTCAGTTCCAAAAACTCAAACAAAAACACCTTCTCCCAAAAAGGTGTATACAAGAAAAAGAAAGTTTCAAGTGCATGATGATGACATACCAGCACCTGTTCCCATTTCATCTGCCCCTTACAATGTCATCAAACCTCAACCATTCATTCCACCAACCTTAGCCAACCAAATCAAAGATCCAATAGTACTTCAAGGATTTGATCCTGCTGATGTTGTACCATTAGCTGCCACCTATCCATTAGAACTGCATGCAGTGAAGAATGAAATGAAACAATTCTACACAGTGGACGACCCTTCAAAGAGAAAATTCCCATCTCTTGCAGGTTTTAGAGATCCTAAAAACATGGATGAATATCTAAAACTCAAAGCAAAGCAAGCTGAATGGAGAGCCAAATATGAATGCAAAGGGCAGGGTGATAATGCCATCTCATGTCAAATGCATTTCTTGCTCACAAAGGTTAAACAATTAGAAGACTGTGCAAGAGACCTGAGTAAAGAGATGTCCAACCTGCCTCCAGATGCTGATTTACAAGTAGATCTGAGAAAAGATCTCATAGAATTGATCATGAGTGAAAATTTTTACCCTGCCAAAGCTGAACAATTCCAAGACTGGCCACTCGTTGCTCTCAAAGCTGAACTTAAAAGAACTGAAAGAATCAAAAATGATCCAGGCATGAAAAGAACAGCACCAAATTAGAGCAAATACAAAAAGACAATTGCTGATCTTACCTTGGAGTATAAAAGAAAGAAGCAAGAGTTGGTTGCAGCAAAGGTTGGTACAGCCAAAGCCATAGCAAAATGGACTAGGCAATACACTGATGAGGCTTATGAAAGGCTGAGAAAAAGGAGATAGATAGATCCTAGCCTTCCAAAGAAGCCTGAATACAAAGACAAGAAAGCTGATGATCCACAGCAGCAGGCCCTTTCTTTGAAGACCTTGTTCACATTTTCTGATACTTCCATCATTGCCTTAAACCAAAGAAAGAAGCAAAAACAAATGGATGAACAGGAGATCAAGGCTCATGAAGATCTCATTATGAAAGAAGCTCTTTAAAGAATAACTGCAGAAAATCAAGACTCAGCAAAATCACAAGATTCTGCCAAAGTAGTCATTACCAGGCCTCCTTATCCAAACTCATATAAAATAAAGACTCTCCCAAGAAACCCACTGAACTCAAAAATACTAAAGTGGAAGTCTGATCAAAAGACACACGTATTGACTCTGATCAAGTCCAGTGGTGAAGTGAAGCATATATCAAGGGAAGAAGCACTTGGCCTAAATGTAGAAGACTTACAAGATCTCCTTGAGCTTACACTGTGCAGGGATGAGGATGATGAGGATTCCATGAACTTTGAATTACAATTCAAAGGTCAAGTTAGGGAACTCTTGATGAGGCAATAAAGATTCTTAATAATGAAGTGTTTTGGCATCATCTGTTCCAGGGGGAGATTGTTGGGATTGAACCCTACAAAGGAACAAATGATATATAGCCAAAACTGGTTCAAAGCAGTGGATCATCATAATCAGTACTTGTACAAAGACTTTCCCCTTGACAGTGGATCTAACTACTGATAGTCTCCAAACACTGATCGTCCCAACCGCTGATAGGCCAAGCACTGATGAAGATTAAGGAGCTGAAGCTCTATCTACTGATGTCTCCTAAGTACTGTTGAAGACTAAAGTATTGCCCATTCAACGACTGATCACCTTTGAAGAAAGCATTGATGCTCATATAGAAACAGTATCTATGTAATCAGTAGGTTGGTAATCAGTGGTTGTATGTAACAGTCCTTAGAGTTTGTTAGGTTGTTAGATGTCACTTTCATGGTGACGTCAGCTTTGATTCTCAGTGGTTTGATCTGTACTATAAATAGAAAAGTTTGTACTGTTCTATTCATGGAGTTTTCTCCTTCAATCCAAGCATCTTGTACGATCAACCATTGAGCTCAGGCTGAGGGCGAGTTTTAGTATGTAAGCATGTACTGTAATCATTATGTTTTTGTAATCATTCGACTTAATGAAAAGTATATGTTTATTGAAAACTATTTCTCTCTGATTGTGTTGTAAAGTTTCTTACCATTTCCGCTGCATTTAACTCTGTTTCATCTTCATTATTATCAAACAAGCACAATCAAAAGAAACTCAGATCCTAACGAAGGTACTCGTGCCCATTTTGGGGGGTTCTTCTTTCTCTTGATTTTCGTGTTGTTTTAGCTCTCTCACTCCTGAACTCGATCCAGTGCTCTGTTTTTTACAAATATGAACCATTTTTCGCCCTTTTCAGCTATTCTTCATTCCTGAGACCTGGAAAACACCAATCGATCAACAGTATACACATTCTGACTAAAAACGAAACTAAAACTACCAAATATTATAAAAACTGTACACGAAAAACAGATGTATTTTGCAATACTTTAGTCTCCGAGGTGACCGATTTTCATAGCGAGGAATTTTATATCCGCTCGCCTTTCTTTTGCCAAGTTCTTCTCGTTTTTCATATTTACTTTTTGTTCGAAAACCTCGAGCACTTTTTAACTTGTGGGCATTTCTTTCTTGTTGGATGTTATTGAACATAGCTATTTATTCTTCGATGCCAGCCAAAGTGGGCTTTCTTTCATCACTCGTAGTGTATGATTTTTGCGCCATCTTTTTTATTTATCTCTTCTGGGGGTTCGGCTTCAACATCATCGTTGCTTAAGTTGATCTCATGCTCGGTACGAGCATCCGAGTGATTAGTAGAGGAACACATTTTAGACTTTTTGGACGACGATTATCCCGCTAAAGGTAATCGTGCCCATTTTGGGGAGTTCTTATTTTTCTTGATTTTCGTGCCGTTTTAGCTCTCTCACTCCTGAACTCGATCCGATGCTCTGTTTTTGACAAATATGAACAATTTTTTGCCCTTTTCAGCTATTCTTCAATCCCTAGACCTGGAAAACACCAATCGATTAGCTGGATACACATTTTGACTAAAAACAAAACTAAAACTACTAAAACTACTAAAAATTATTAAAACTATACACGGAAAATAAATGTATTTTGCAATACTTCAGTCTCCGAGGTGATCGGTTTTCATTGCGAGGAATTTCATATCTGCTCGCCTTTCTTTCGCCAAGTTCTTCTCGTTTTTCAAATTTACTTTTCATTCGAAAACCTCGAGCACTTTTTATTTTGTGGGTGTTTCTTTCTTGTTGGATGATGTTGAACATAGCTGTTTGTTCTTCGATGTTGGCCAAAGCGGGGTTTCTTTCATCACTCGTAGTGTATGATTTTTGCGCCATCTTTTTTGTTTATCTCTTCCAATTGGGGGTTCGGCTTCAACATCATCGTTGCTTAAGTTGATCTCATGCTCGGTACGAGCATCCGAGTGATTAGTAGAGGAACAACTTTTAGACTTTTGAGGACGACGATTGTCCCAATAAAGGTACTCGTGCCCATTTTGGGGAGTTCTTCTTTATCTCGATTTTCGTGTCATTTTAGCTCTCTCACTCCTGAACTCGATTCGGTTGTGACAACTGTCAAATTTGCATGCATCCGTACAATTAATTAGGCAATAATTAATGATTAATGATTGTGCTGATTTACAATTTATGACTTGAATTGCTTTTTGATTGTTGCCAAATACATACATGTGCATCACATATTGCTTAATGTTATATCGTTATTGAATAAGAACTTTATTGACTTAAATGATGCACGAAACACAGTTAGCACAGTTATCAGACAAATCAAAAAAATGCTGACAGAGTTCAGTAGATAGACAGACATTGTATTGAGACACATAATGAGCCAGAAATCAAATATTACACTAGTATAGTGTGTAGGAAAGTAAGGATAACAAAACTGCCTTCTTAGTGATAGTTGAAGTGCCGGAAAGTGCCTAAAACTCACATAAACTGCAGAATTCTGCAGAAAATCAGCAAATTCAGCATTTAAACAACTAATATCATGCAGAAATATGACTAAATGTCCTGAATGCTTTCCTAAGTGTCGGGAATCAAAACTGTCATTAAAGGGTACATAAAGCACACTAAACTGTATAGTTTAGCACCTTAACGAACCGGTAACCAACCGAACAACCGGACATTACCCGAAACAACAAATTTTCATTAGAAGCACTATTTTAACATTACCAAGCTAGTTATGGTCCCCGAACATCATAACACATCATATAAATATCTAATAACTAAGTCCTTAACTAGAATACTTACATTCCAAGTATGAAGTAACTTAATGTTTAAACCTAGTCTACTACCCCCCCCCCCACTTATAATCGGCCAACTAAGCATGGCCCACTCAAGATTTTATTAGTTTATTATAATAGATCTTGTTTTAACTTTACCAAACACAATACACATGAGATAATTGGTGATGGCATATAATAAAAGAAACCAAGAGTTCCAAGCTTCATATCTTTCACACACAAACACACACTTCCTCTCCTCTCCCTCTTGCTTACCTTCGGCCGAACCCAACACCCTCATCATCACCATCATCCAACCTTTTTCCATCCATTCTATTACTACTCAAAGGTGTTAGAAGCCGTATAAGGAAGCTAGGAACTTTCGGAAGTTCAAGAACCTCTCTCATTTGCTTTTATCCACTTGATTTCTCCTCTTGATCATCCCTAGCCTTGAGCTAGTGGTAAGAACTTTGATCTCTCTAATTTACTTCTATTTTAGGTGGTTAAAAGATGTTACATAAAGTTAATCATGAAGAACACTAAGAATTACAAGAAAAGAACTTGAACATAAGCTTGAATAATGAAGAAACTAAGTTGTTTATGTGTTGAAATACTTGTTGATCATTGATTGCTTGTGAAAATGATGTTGATCATCATATGATCTTGCTAGATCATGATTAAAAACATAATCTAGCAAGATGAGTGAATGGAAATGTTGTATGATGATAGATCATCCACACATAAAGCATGAACTTGAAAGAACATAATGTTTTCTTGTAAAATAATGATCAAAGTAAGTTGTTAATCATATAGATCTAAAATTTCATGGATGATTTCTCAAGAAACCAAGTTAAAAATATAAGTTTCACTAAATCTTGGTTATTAAACAAATAAACCATATATTTGAAGGTTAAACAAGTGTAGAAGTAGGGTTATTGGATTTTATCATCCCAAATTATTGGCTATTGGCCGCTGCCACCCCCAACTATCACTTTGACGTCCTTCACCCCCAACTTAACACTTAGTGTGTTCTGTCACCAAATCGTTAACTGATCACTAACTTTAGATCCCGTTACTATACTTTTGGGGGTGTCATAGGGATCTTAGGAAGGTTTTAGGGATCTTAGGACACCCTAAATGTGTAGTAACAGAATCAAAAGTTAGTGATCAGTTAACGACGTTGTGACAGAAGACACTAAGTGTTAAGTTGGGGGTTTCGGGCGTCAAAGTGATAGTTGGGGGTGGCAGTGGCCAATAGCCAATAATTAGGGGGTGATAAAATCCAATGACTCGTAGAAGTATATGTGTAACAAGAAATATCCATGAAGAAACATTTTTAGAAAATATGATCATAAGTTGTAAAGATCTATATTCTTTAAAAATGAAGTTTTCAAAGAAACAATCACACTTTAGAAGGTAACAAGGCTTACTAAGAACACTAGTAAGTTACTACAAATTTTTACAAGTATTCAAGTTCAAGAAGTAGTAGATTATGCTTGTTTTTGGCAAAATTGCTAAGTAAAGGTTGTTTGTTATTGATTGTGAATTGATTGTGTTGATTTTTACAAAAGAAAATGATATGCTTGAAAGCATGGAAATCTCCATTTTTAAGGGAAACTATGGCAAAATTTTTCTGAAAATTTAACACTTAGAAAAATATTTCTAAACAAATATTTACAAGAATATCTCAAACCATGGATTTTTCACATAAACTTTGCCATAATTTTTGTCACAAAAACTATAAATATTGGAGGTTGGTTTTTACAAATAAAAGTGACTAAATATGTATTTAGGAAAATATATATTTAGAAGTCACCATGTGTGTGATTATTTCTATATTATGTGTATAAGTTATATTATTTTAGGATTTGAAATAATATAACTCATCAAAATACCAAAAATTACAATCCAAAATATTACCAAAATTCCAAGAATATGAAGATACAAGTTATACACAAAATATTGATGAAACCGAACCAAGGAATATAACTTACAAAATACTCCGGAAATAATATTCATATGCATATTTTGGTAAATAATATTTCGGACACCAAGAGAACAAAAATATGATTTTTACAATTATTACAAGAATATATCATATTTTTTACAAGGGAAAAATATATATTTTTGGCAAGTATAAATATATATATTTTTCTTGAAACTCTTAGAAGATATATTATTTTTGTAAGAAATATATATTTTCTCAACAAACATGAAATACAATATTTTTGGGGTGAAAGATATATTTTCTCAAATAAATGAGAAATATATCATTTGTGGAAGAAAAATAAGTTTATATATATTTTCCAAGTTTGGTTTGAAAATATATTATTTTTGGAACTTATAAGAAAATACAAATATTTTTGCCAAAGAAAAATTAGAAATAATTTTTCTAAGTAATATTCAATGAAATATATATTTTGGAAATATATATTGGTGAACCTTTATTAAGGATATGGTGAACTTTTATTAAGGATAATATTCCGGAAATATTAATACGAAATTAAGTATAAGAATACTTAATGAATACAATAAAAATACGTATTCTCATACGTATAAATACACACCGGAATACGACCCCAATATATGGCAAAAATATACAAATACAAGAATACGAACACACCCATCCTTGGGAAGGAAATACACGTATAATTACGTGGAAAGTGTCAAGTTAATATATTGTTTTAACTATTATTCCAAAATTTAATAAATATAATTTAAGTTAAAATATTTATTATTTTAACAAATAATTATATAACATGGGATAATGTTGAAGATACAAAGAACGTAACTCAAACACTAACTAATACTAAATCAAGGCATGGCCCGTTCGTCTAATGGACCGTAGTACGCATGTAGGTAGTCGTGCGTTCTAGAGGAAGCTTTGGGTTTCATCGGATACGAAGAACGTAAAACTATGAGTTCATGTCCCCCTTTTCTTTAGCTGTTTTTGTTTTATAACTTCGGGGGTGAAGTACATGTTACAAAATGTTTACAAACAATTACAAATGGTACGGTTAGCTAAGGAAAATATTGTTAGATCATGTGAAAGGGTAGGCGCACTCTTAAGACCATTAATCCTCGTTTTAGGACCGAGGGACATGAGTGATAGATCTATTTGGGTGTAGCAAGCCCACACCCATGTGGATCGGGGTTTTGGCCCATGAGGTGACTATGTCTTACAACCGGTGGCCCGGTACAAAATCTGCTAGGTTTGAGCCTTCCTACGCTGTTTCACACATGTTAATGTATTAGCTACACATTAATTGATCTGTTCCTTGTCGCTTCATACCAGTTTACAAATACATACATACATACTTACAAATGTTTACAAGGATGATTCGTGAACACATACAAATCACATGAACTCGCTCAGCTTTTGTTGATGTTTTCAAACTACATGTATTTCAGGAAATTAAGTATGGATCTGGCAGGCGTTGAAGTTTCAAGTGTTGTTTGGAATAAAAGATGTCATCCGGTGTCGTATGGTTTGGGAGTATGTACCCTATCCTGGATAGGATACATATTCCAAAACCAAGCTTTCATTAGTGTCTTTTGAGAAGTCTTTATGGAACTCTAAAACAAATTGCATGGTTTGTAGTTCAGATTTGAAGTCTGTGTTTGGATTCTAAAACAATGTTGTTATTATGTTTTAGAACTTAAATTAATGGATGGTCATCTTTAGTTTATTCATTTAGATGCTTGTTATGGTTGAATGCAATGATATTAATAAAGTCACACATAATCATGCTTCCGCAAAAGTCAGGGTGTGACACCGGTGCTCTGTTTTTGGCAAATATGAACCATTTTTTGCCCTTTTTAGCTATTCTTCACTCCCGAGACCTGGAAAACACCAATCGGTCAGCAGGATACACATTCTGACTAAAAACGAAACTAAAACTACTAAAAATTATAAAAACTGTACACGGAAAATAAATGTATTTTGCAATACCTCAGTCTCCGAGGTGATCGGTTTTCATAACGAGGAATTTCATATCCGCTCGCCATTCTTTCGCAAAGTTCTTCTTGTTTTTCAAATTTACTTTTTGTTAAAACCTCAAGCACTTTTTATTTTGTGGGTGTTGCTTTCTTGTTGGATGTTATTGAACATAGCTGTTTGTTCTTCGATGACGGCCAAAGCGGGGTTTCTTTCATCACTTGTAGTGTAAGATTTTTGTGCCATATTTTTTATTATCTCTTCCAATTGGGGGTTCGGCTTCAACATCATTGTTGCTTAAGTTGATGTCATGCTCGGTACGAGCATCCGAGTGATTAGTATAGGAACAACATTTAGACTTTTTGGACGACGATTGTCCCGCTAAAGGTACTCGTGCCCATTTTGGGGAATTCTTTGCAATATCCCAATAATGCATAAATTTAATGGTGCCCCCTTTTTTCCCTTCCGTATACAAGGCCATCACACGCTTCAACAAGTCGGCATCGGTTTCGCCGCTTTTAGGGTTGTTCTTTAGGTTGTTGTAGTGGCGGTTATGGCGATATTTATTTCACGCCACTTTGACGAGAGACTATCATTTTTCTGATAGTTATCTCATCCTAAGGTTGTGTGATAAAGGTTGTTTATTGGGTTCCAAAAATCATTACTATGTTGGTTGGTACCTATTTTGTATATATATATATGTATGTATATATATATATGTATATAGGGGTGTGATTTAGGGAAAACAACTAAAAGTGTAAAAGTGGTGAGAACGATTTTGGTCTTGACATGTGGCGTTGGTGCTAACTTACACCAAGGGTAATATTGTCAAAAAGACCATGTACATGTCACTCACATGTCAAAGACCATGCACATGCCACTCACATGCATATTCCATCATCTTTTTTAAACTCTCGTAACTTTTCTATACGTGATTATTTTTAAAAGAAAATACACCATAAAATCGAGTGTTTTGTTATCTTTCTAATGAGTATACTATTGCTATACTTTTGAAATAAAAAAAACATGAATCGGGTGTTCAAATAAAAACGCCATAAAAACACGCAGTTCAGAAAACGCATGAAAAATACCCAGTTGAAAACACCATAAAACACCCAGTTCAGAAAAACCATAAAAACTCAGTTGAAAACGCTATAGAAACACCCAGTTCAGAAAAACGCTATGAAAATACCCGGTTGAAAATGCCATAAAACACACAGTTCAGAAAAACACCATCAAAACTCAATTGAAAACGTCATAAAAACACTTAGTTCAGAATACGCCATAAAAAACTAGTTGAAAAACGGCATAAAACACCTATTTCAGAAAAACGACATAAAAACGCAGTTGAAAACGCCGTAAAAAAACAAAGTTTAAAACGCCATAAAAACTCACTTCATTTTTTTCGAAAAATATATCAATAGTATACTCATTGGAAAAATAAAAAAATGTTGAATTTCATGGTGTGACTTTTTTGAAAAAATAATCACGTATAAAAAAATTATTGGCGTTTAAATATGATCGGGGGAAATAGCATGTGATTAGCAAGTGCACCCTTGTTTGGATCTTCCTATTTTACCTCTCCTGTTAGTTCCAAGGCCCCTAATATTTACAAAAATATCATCACATCAATCTCATCCACAAACCACTAAGATCCTGTGGCTGAGAATCGTTCTCACCGTTTTCACACTTTGAGGAGTTTTCTCTGATCCCGCTTATATATATATATATATATATATATATATATATATATATATATATATATATATATGTGTGTGTGTGTGTGTGTGTGTGTGTGTATAGGTAAAGATTCCTGTAAAAAAGACCAAAAGTAAGAAGGATAAGAAAGAATCTACACCATTAGATCTTTGATCTAATGGTTTAGATTAATAGAGACCAAATTGTAAAATTTGTTTTATTTTTTGGGACTGAATTGAAAATTATAGGGGTAATAAAGTCTTTATATCCATTCAGAATAGGAAACTGTAAATCAAAATCCCTACAATTTCGATCTCTCTTTCCAATCGCTTGAACAGATGCTCTCTCTCTCTCTACAATTTCGATCTATCTCTCTACATCGCATTGGAGCGGCGGCGGCGAGCGGCAGTGGTGGTGCGGATCGGCAGTGGTGGTGTGGCACTGGTGGTGCCGGAAGTGGCAGTGGTGGTGGTCATGCGATCTCTCTCTCTCTCTACATCGAACGACCAGATGATTGATGTCTGTCGTTAAGGACATGCAAAAACCAACTAAACTATGTAGATAGAGTAAGTCGGATATCGAACCAGAGGAGGATTGTGGAAAGTGTTATTATGCTAAGTATTTAATTAACTAATGCTAAGAAATAAAAATCAATTGAGAGTTTGACTGTTTGAGAGAATTGTCTAAGTTAACGAATAAAAACTAAGGTTTAAATCAATAGGTGAGAAAATGGTTCCTCCAGATTTCAGGTTTTCCAGTTAACTTCAACTATGTGTTTAATCGTTACCTACATAGACATAGGTGTTAAACCTGATTAACTAATTATGATAACCAACGACTAAGTACTCCAGTCAATACATAACGGGAGGTTATCGAATGATTATCAATTACACTTACAAACCCTAACCCCATGTCAAATATATCCCAATTACTAGAACTCTCGGGAACTGAATGCTTAGAAATTAAGGTTTAAATAAATGCAATTGTTTACAACCAATAAATCAAATCAAATCAAAGTGAAAAGCATCGAATGCTTAGATCACCAAGATAAAACGATTGTAGCAAACACATAGAATTGTCTAACTTACAAAAACCCTCCATCCGGAGGAAACCACAAAAAGTTTAGCCGCTCATCTCGCACGAAGAATCTTCAAAAACTTGAATTGATGAAGAAATCATGGTTGATTCGGTGATGAAATTGAGAATCTTGATGGAATTGGATGGAAGAAACCTTGAATCTTGAGTATCTTGAAGCCTAAGATCGATTGTGTGTGATAGATAATGAGAAACTAGGGTTTTTATCTTATAAAACCCCCTAAAATAAGCCCAATTCGCGCTCCCCTATTGCCCAGCTTCACCCACACTTCAGAACCGTGGGTCACAGTTTACCTTTGTTGCACTAACAGGGATTCTGAACAGGGAGTCACAGTCTGAAGTGGGGGTCACGGTATAGACTTGCTGTTGGTTTTATAACTATACACTCCTGAACCATGACCCATGGTTTACAAACCATGGGTAAGAACGTGAATTGCATCACTTTTCTCCAACAATTGTGCAACTTTCATAGAATGGCAAGATTGGTCCCCCAACTAAACTCCCATCATCTTCTTAACATATACCCATCATATAACTTTCGTTTAATGACCCGGAGACCCCTCAAACTTCAATATCACTTATATCTTCAATATTTCAACTATGATTAACTTCCAATTAATTACCAAACGGCCCCTATACTTTGTAGAATCTCATTTCTTGCACATTTAGACACCAAGCAACTTCCAATTAAGTACCGAATGGTCCCTGGACTTTGTTCTTTCATACTCCTTTCACTCGTGAACCTTCATATCACCCGAGCAAACTTCAATATTCATCCTCGAGCTGCAATATCCCATCCAAAGCTCACAACTTCATCTTTAACCATCGTAAATGCACCGATTTACATGTTTTACCTACAAATCACCAAAATCTCATAGTTACTTCATTCCAAGCAAATAGACACATCAAATACACATAAAACATGATAATTAACCACTCTATAACTCGGGTTCAACCCTCTCCATCACATTCCCACACTTGCCGTTGCTTGTCCCCAAGCAAACCAACTAGAACTAGTCACCATAGCAACAACACCTCTAAACTCCCTAACCGGTTCAACCTGTTCAGTCCCAAGTCATACCCATCCCATAGACAGACACAATCGAGATTGACAGTCTGACAAGTAATTGATGCACTTTTTAAAAAAACTTAAGACTTGTCTATCTAAAACTAACATGTTTACAATTAGACACATGCTACACACCCCTCACAATGTACTCTCCTCTCGGGTTAATATCTGGACTAGCGTGTAATGTGCTAGTATATTAACACTCAATAAGCAAACATGAAATCCTGCAAGCATAGGCTTGTATGACAATCACACCTCCACTGTATCATCTAACTTGGCACATATCAAAAGGACTTTCGGGTTTTGGCTTAGGGTAAAGGTAGGAATATATTTTTAGGTTCTTTTTCTTTTCTAATTGGCTCACAAACAATAACCAAACCGTGACAACTTTATTCAAACCAAAAATACTTTTGGGTTGGTTTCTACCCAAGAACATAAACGATACTCACAATACTTATATTTTTTGTTCTTTTCTTTTTCATTTTCCTTCACATATTTTTCTATTTTTTTCTTTTTTTTTCATTTTTTCCTTCTTTTTTCTTTCATGACAATATCATCACGGTCGGTTTTTCACAGTAGATAACGGGCGAACAAACGAAAGGTAGTTAGGCTCAACAGGGCTACTAATGGAAATTTGGTGAACAACACAAAAAAAAAGACAAACACACAGGGTGTAACGGAAATCCTAATGCCTTTATCATATATGTGCACATGTCAAACCCACAGTCTTAGCATGCATCGAATCATACAAGTTCTAACACAGAATAACACGTAGCCTGCACTCAACAAATGAATTTATCATATAATGTATCCTATCCATCTACAGGCTCAAGATCTCACCAAGAAAAGGTAAAAAGGTTGACGACATGTAGCATATGCAATTAAAACATGTTACCCCTAGACAGACATCTCTTTTCAACTCGTTTCCTATAAAACACTTGTCAAACCTACTCTCATGAAACTTAAAGCGACAACCATGACAAGGGACTAATCTAGTCTACTACCGGTAAGAAGCCTATTAGTGATTGAAACTTCGGGTTTTCGTATCCAATTAGCTTGTTTAAGGCGATGAAAAATTTTAAAATTTTCAAAATTTTCAATTTTTACCAAATTTCATCGATTTCAATCACATTTCAATATCTTCAAACTTTATCCACGAATCCCTTCCCGGGCTCCCACATCCTCACACTTGGGATACATTGTCCCCAATGTATGGTGCTTTTAAAATATAGCCCGGGAAAACAAACCAACAATCCTAAATGAGCGGCTGACTCATCACAAAACAAACCAAACGCATCCCCTAAACAAAACAAAGGTTCACACCACCAAAAACAACAAAACACACCAAAAAACAAAGTAAGATAGATAAACACATGCACCTGATCATGTGTCTGTAGTGATGTGGCTGTTGTGCTTTAACCGGAATAGATGCATTCCATAGATTCTTTGATATCTCACTGGGGATGTTGCAGAACATCCCCACACTTGAATTGTTGCATCCGTGATGATTGAATCAAGAACCTGTCAAAACACAAACACAACACCAAAACAAAACAACACAAAACAAGGTACACTGCTCTACATCCTCGGGCTGCCTCCCGAGAGCGCTAAGTTTTAGGTCTTCAGCCAGACCGTACCTGATGTACTTAGGGGGGTTCATCTGAACGCTTGTCTCCCCATTTCTCTCCATACATCATCGTCCAATCTTGTGGAAGGTTCGCAGCTCCACGCCAGTTGAGTTCAACCTCAGCCTTGTTGCCCCACTCACTCCCACCATCGGGTGGTTTTCCTGCAATTGCTCTTCCTCTCACAGCTGTCTTGTTCACCTGCCTTCCATCATTCGTTAACTCAGACCTGCAAAAATTACCTCCACTCGAACCAATCACATTAGTAGCACCTGTGGGACTCACATCATTCAGGAGATCATAAGCAATAGATTTTAAAAATACATTGAAATACAGCTTACGATTCTTGTAACTTAAAATTACCATCCCATTCCTGCAGTCGATTTGTGCATTTGCTGTATACAGAAACGGGCGACCCAAAATTGCCTTCGGTTGTGCGTAGGTCGGTGCGGTTGCATAATCAACCACCATAAAATCGACCGAGTAGTAGAACTCGCCGAGCTGAATTACCACATCCTTTACAACCCCTCGAGGTTTCTTTAAACTCGCATCCGCAAACATGGCCATTTGATCAATTGCGTGTAACGGACCAAAGTCGTACTGGTCATAAAGGCTACCGGGAAGAACACTCATCCCAGCTCCATAATCCAACAATGCCTTGTGGATTTTGAACTTTCACACTCGAATCGGGACGACCGGCTCTCCTGAGTCACACCCATCTCCATCCTCATTTGCGCCACTTAAACCTGCAATCACATGGGAAACAGAAGAAGTTAAAAATTTATCATTCAAATTGTTTTTAGGAACGAAACTTACCCCGCTGACTGGTATATTCTTCCCATGCTTGGGGTTCGTTTGAGTGTCACTAGGAAGCTTCCCTTGTTGCTGCTTCAGCTCCTTCACATCGGTTGCAAGTTGGGCCATTTGTGTGGTTAATGATTGAACGGCTTTATCTCGCATCTCCTCCTTTTGAGCAAGATTTTTCAATTCAAGCCTTTGATGTTGTAAATCAAGTTGAATTGCTTTCAACATCTCCATCATATCATTATTCACCTGACCATTACCTTGCTGGTAGTTCCTTTGATAACCGACGTTATTTTCCCTCTGATAGTTATTTTGATTTTGGGGCTGGTAATATTGATTGTTGCATTAGGTGCTTGAGTTTGAATCGGTGATGGAGTGTCATCAGGAATGATTCTAACGTAAGGAGACGACTGCTGTAAATTGACAGTCTGGTTTGTAGTTGGGTGTTGAAGAGATGTTGTTTGGGTGGAAGTTGGTTCATTGTTATCAAAGTTTGGGAAAAAGGTTGAGAATGATGGTACTGGAGATGTAGAGGTAGGTTGTGTAGATTGCGGTTGTTGTGGTGGAACTGGTATGGTAGTGTTTGGTGAAGGTTGGGTAGGTGTTGGCGAGAATTGTTGTGGTTGTGAAGTTGCGGGTTGTTTCTCCGGTGTTGCTAAGTTCTCCATTGCTTTAGATGTTGGTATAGGTGATTGTAGAATCTTGTTCTCACGATGTAGTACTCGTTTTGTATGCTTTACTGTTCTCTCGCGTAAATCCGAACAAAACAGAACAAACTAAAAAGACACTATTTTTGGATTTTTTGGATATTTAACTAAAACTAGAACTTAACACTAAGCACTTTGCGCACGCCTCCCTGGCAACGGCGCCATTTTGATGTCTGTCGTTAAGGACATGCAAAAACCAACTAAACTATGTAGATAGAGTAAGTCGGATATCGAACCAGAGGAGGATTGTGGAAAGTGTTATTATGCTAAGTATTTAATTAACTAATGCTAAGAAATAAAAATCAATTGAGAGTTTGACTGTTTGAGAGAATTGTCTAAGTTAACGAATAAAAACTAAGGTTTAAATCAATAGGTGAGAAAATGGTTCCTCCAGATTTCAGGTTTTCCAGTTAACTTCAACTATGTGTTTAATCGTTACCTACATAGACATAGGTGTTAAACCAGATTAACTAATTGTGATAACCAACGACTAAGTACTCCGGTCAATACATAACGGGAGGTTATCGAATGATTATCAATTACACTTACAAACCCTAACCCCATGTCAAATATATCCCAATTACTAGAACTCTCGGGAACTGAATGCTTAGAAATTAAGGTTTAAATAAATGCAATTGTTTACAACCAATAAATCAAATCAAATCAAAGTGAAAAGCATCGAATGCTTAGATCACCACGATAAAACGATTGTAGCAAACACATAGAATTGTCTAACTTACAAAAACCCTCCATCCGGAGGAAACCACAAAAAGTTTAGCCGCTCATCTCGCACGAAGAATCTTCAAAAACTTGATTTGATGAAGAAATCATGGTTGATTCGGTGATGAAATTGAGAATCTTGATGGAATTGGATGGGAGAAACCTTGAATCTTGAGTATCTTGAAGCCTAGGATCGATTGTGTGTGATAGATAATGAGAAACTAGGGTTTTTATCTTATAAAACCCCCTAAAATAAGCCCAATTCGCGCTCCCCTATTGCCCAGCCTCACCCACACTTCAGAACCGTGGGTCACAGTTTACCTTTGCTGCACTAACAGGGATTCTGAACAGGGAGTCACAGTCTGAAGTGGGGGTCACGGTATAGACTTGTTGTTGGTTTTATAACTATACACTCCTGAACCATGACCCGTGGTTTACAAACCATGGGTAAGAACGTGAATTGCATCACTTTTCTCCAACAATTGTGCAACTTTCATAGAATGGCAAGATTGGTCCCCCAACTAAACTCCCATCATCTTCTTAACATATACCCATCATATAACTTTCGTTTAATGACTCGGAGACCCCTCAAACTTCAATATCACTTATATCTTCAATATTTCAACTATGATTAACTTCCAATTAATTACCAAACGGCCCCTATACTTTGTAGAATCTCATTTCTTGCACATTTAGACACCAAGCAACTTCCAATTAAGTACCGAATGGTCCTTGGACTTTGTTCTTTCATACTCCTTTCACTCGTGAACCTTCATATCACCCGAGCAAACTTCAATATTCATCCTCGAGCTGCAATATCCCATCCAAAGCTCACAACTTCATCTTTAACCATCGTAAATGCACCGATTTACGTGTTTTACCTACAAATCACCAAAATCTCATAGTTACTTCATTCCAAGCAAATAGACACATCAAATACACATAAAACATGATAATTAACCACTCTAAAACTCGGGTTTCACCCTCTGCATCAATGATCTCTCTCTCTCTGTACACGACAGCGGCGGCGGAGCGGCAGTGGTGGTGCCAGAAGTGGAGAAGATGATACAGAGGTGTTATATTCTTTACTGAATGGTGTTATGTTCTTTACTGAATGGTGTTATATTCTTTACTGAATGGTGTTATATTCTTTACTGAATGGTGTTATATTGCTTTACTGAATGGTGTTATATTCTTTTACTGAATGGTGTTATATTCTTTACTGAATGGTGTTATATTCTTTACTGAATGGTGTTATATACTTACTGAATGGTGTTATATACTTGCTGAATGGTGTTATATAATTATTGAATGGTGTTATATATGTGCTGAATGGTGGTTGCAGTGTTATTCGTAGTGTTTTTTTAGAGATCTTTTAAAAAAAATCTTGTTCCTATAATTAAGGTGGCGGTTACGGTAAGTTTTGAATTAATTGAATTAATTATAAAATTACTTGTTTACCCTTTTAAATTAATTTAGATGGAGGACACATGTCATCTCCACAATATTTCTCACCTTTCTCACACTTTTAACCTTTTTTACAATAACCTTACCCATATATAGGTTTCGGTTCAAGGAGGAACCACTACCGGTTGCGAGAACCATGAGAACTCCTCCCACCCAATTGAATTTTAGCACATCACTTATAATCAATTTAATTCAAAATGATATTTTAGTCTTTTTCTTTCAATGTCACATCAACTCTCTCTTATCTCTAAAACACATCGCATCATCATTTATATGTCTGACATAACAATATCTCTCTGCTTTCATCTCTTTTATACTTTTTATATTTAACATTAGGAAAAAATATCTTAGGTTTTAAATTCAAACACAAAAAGTATTACGTAATTTAGAAAATACAAAAATATCGAAAATGATATCTATTTCTTTTTGCTCTAATTTTCCTAATTATGACATAATGTTCTTTATAAAATGCAAGCTATATTTGTTTTATATGTTTATTAGAAAATACAAAATTATCGAAAATGATATCTATTTCTTTATGCTCTATTTTCCCTAATTCTGACATAATGTTCTTTAAAAAATGCAAGCTATGTTTGTTTTGTATGTTTATTGAGAATTTCTATTTCATTCGTTAACGTTTGATGACTTTACATTACAACTTTTTAAAAGAACATTCGACAATGTGCGTGAAAAAGTTTTGACAATGTGCGTAAAAAAAGTTTTGACAACGTGCGTAAACATTTACACGAACTGATTATGAGAACACCACTATATAAAAAAATAAATAATAAAATATTTTGACAACGTGCGTAAAAAAAGTTTTTTACGCCCCCGCTCGCCGACCCAAGCTCCTTTAAACGTCACACGTAAATCTAATTTTCAAACGTATGTAAAAATGGAAGGCATAAAATAGTTTTTACGTACGTTTGAAATTTTTTTTACGTAAGTTGTGGAATGTAAAATATTTTCTTTTTGCGCACGGTGTCGAATTAAAAAAAATGTTTTTACACCCCTGATCGTTGGTCCGAGCTCTTCTAAACATCACGCGTAAATCTATTTTTTCAAACGAATGTAAAGACGACACGCGTAAATGTTTAATTTTTACATACGTTTGAAAAATTATTTCTCGTACGTTGTCGAATGTAAAAAAGTTTCGCGCACGGTGTCGAATGTAAAAAAAATGTTTTTTATTACACAGGATAAAAACTATTTTTTACGCCCCAGATTGCCAGCCCGAGCTCCTCTAAACGTTTGTGGAATGTAAACACTCTGTTTTTTCTTTGATTTTCGTAGGTGTTGAGGCTTTTACGTTCAAATGACGAGGATAACGAAAAAAAATGAAGATCAAGATCAGAGATTGAAGACGTTTTCTTTTTATCCATGTAGTGTAATTTTTTGTATAAAAACATGTGTTATAATTAATTCTTTTTTACATAGAACAACGTAATTACTATTGACATGAAGAGTGATGTAGTCTATGATGTTTGATTGTCAGCTTGACAAGTTGACATGAATTGTACACAAGTCAAATTTTTCAAAATCCCCTTCTTGTACTATTTATTCTTTTTTTAATCAATAAAATCACCACAAGACAAATCAAACTTAAACAATTCAATCTCAACCACTCATACATGAGAGATCTAGGGTGGATAATGGTTCCTACGGTTCTCGCATCTAAAGGTGGTTCCTATTTTATCCAATCCATATATATATATAGATGCCGGTTATTCTACAAAATGCCTTAACGTACGCTCCGTACGAGATTCCATATCAAATGCGAAATTTGGTTTATAAATGCGATTTTCATTTTTTTCACATGCGATTTCAATTTCTTTCTGTACATGCGATTTGAGTTATTTTTGAACATGCGATTGTAACGCCTCGTATTTCTGTATTTCCATGTTTTTAGAAAATACGTGTTCGTTTTTCTATTTTTGGAATCATAGTCGATATCGGAACGAAAAACTGACTAGAAACGACAACCGAAGCGATTTTAACGCAATTGACGAACGTACGCGTCGAAAGCGACTTCCAACATACATTTTACGTATTTTCAACGACAAATTCGGGTGCGAAAACGGGTCTTGAAACATGATTGGGCCGCTAACGAGCTTTAGGCCCAATCCACTCAAACCCTAGACCTATTTAAGCATGCTAAACCCCCCCCCCCATCTTCTTCATTTTAAACCCTAGCCCCCCTTCACCAAGACCCCTGCCTCTTCTCTCTGTGATTTTCCGGTCACCGGATTCCGATTCCGGCTACTCGTCTTCGGCCACACCCACACATCCCGATAACCTCTCCTACTCTCTGCCTTCTCCGGTACACTCTCTTGTTCTCCAACAACAACCCTCACAACCCCTACAACACCTCTTCGATCAACCTGCATAACTCGTCGGAGGAGTTTGGGCCGTCATCAGACTCGCCGGAGAAACTCGCAAACCATCGGAGCTCAACCGCAAGTTCGCCGGAACCGGAATCTACGTCAGAACTCGCACCTTCATTGGTTCGGATAATCTCTCTTGTTTGTCCTCTTGGAATTCTCCATCTTTACTCGTGCGATATTTCAAGGAATTCTCATACGCAACCAATGTGAGCATACTCGAACCTTTTTACACTTTAACGCATTTTTGGGTGCAACATGTATCAATTAACAAAATCCACTTTATACAATCAAACATATTCGACCACTCAATCCATCGAACACGTCATTTGTTATGCTTAGGTTGTTTATGCATGTTAGTTCCAGCATGTATATCCACGCTAATTGTTATGCTTTAGATTGTTTATGCATGTTAGTTTCAACTTGTATATCCATGTTATTTGTTATGCTTAGGTTGTTCATGCATGCTAGATTCAACCTGATTATTATTTGCCACGTTGGATTGAGATAAACTTTTATACTTATACTTATATTCAAACTTGTATGTTCGCCAGTACTTTTTGTATTGACCTATGCTTTTAATACATGTTGCAGGATTTTGATGATGCAAGGAATCTAGTAGGATTGCCTTGAAACGCATTTAAACTTTATACTTGTTGTACCGTATTTTATTTTCAAACATGTTGTATTTTGTTTCCAAACCTTATATTAAACCATTATTAATGAAATGAAATTTTAGTTCTTTTACACATGTTATTCAAATTTGTTATATTCTAGTTCAATCAATGTAAAAAAAGTAATTATTAAATACTCGACACAAACAGCGTTATGAAGTCTCGAGCAATCTATTTCGTCTCACTCCGATGTTTCCGCCATCGGTTGGGGTGTGACAGATTGGTATCAGAGCCATAACTATAGGGAATTAGGAAAATTGCCATGCTTTTGACCTAGTCTATAGTTTAAGTACCCATACTTGACCATTCTTGTTTCATGCCTTTAAGACACTCAAATTCTCCCTACTTTGCTCCTTTCTATTTCTTTCGTCATAATTATACGATTCGTTAATCCTAAGACATTATACGCAAATTACACGTTAAGGACTTGAAAACACTCATATTCCACAATCGAAACGACTCATCAAAATAGGGGTGATTCCCGCCTTTGGTGACGATTTTCAATCCATCCGACATAACACTTTGCACGAAATTTCACCATCAAGTCAGGAGTGATATCCATATCTTGATGGGAATTTCCATTTCATATTCTAGCGGACCCTTACTGACGACTCGAGATTATATCTTGTTTCGTTCAATAAACCACATTTTGGGGACGAGATTGTCAAGCTAGGATTGATATCCACACCTTGATGATTGGTCCCACTTTTCGATTTTCAATCTCACCAAAGTTTCGTATTTTCGATCAAATTAGGGACATGTATTAACTGGAATGGTAAAATACCGTTAATCGCCTAGCGATGAGAGTATTTTACCTATTAGGCCGAAGCATGTCTCCCTAATTTGAAAGGACTTATGATTCACTTTGGAATAGTCGAAGTTTCTCAACCCGAAACGCTCCAATATTTTATCAAGCCTCTCTTTTATGATATCTCAATTTCTATGCAATTTAATACTTATCCCCTCGTTCATTTCAAAATCAATGTTATACTAGAATCAATTTTACGCACGACACGATTCAAACCTCCCCTTTTCAAAATTCAAAATTTATTACACAACAAATTCAATGCATGAATACTAATATATTATACTTGATTCGGAATTGCTGGAACATTCTTATGTGATAAACTGGTTATTAACTTCGTAAGAAGCCTCACCTTAACATATATAGTGATTGTGAAGCACTATAGGAGTAACGCACCGCCACATGGATTTGTGGTTATGTTAAGTCAAAACTGTTACAGTCTTTTCATAGCAACGAAATGATGACACTTGCGGTAAACGTTGGGTTGACAACTTGTCATTAACTTCGTAAGAAGCCTCACCTTAACATGTATAGTGCTTGTGAAGCACTATAGGAGTAACGCACCGCCGCATGGATTTGTGGTTATGTTAAGTCAAAACTATTACAGTCTTTTCATAGCAACGAAATAATGACATGTGCTACGAAAAGATGACGCTTGCGGTAAACGTTGGGTTGACAACTTGTCATTAACTTCGTAAGAAGCCTCACCTTAACATGTATAGTGCTTGTGTAGCACTATAGGAGTAACGCACCTCCACATGGATTTGTGGTCATGTTAAGTCAATACTATACGGTCTTTCATAGCGACAAAATTATAACATAAAGATGACGCTAGCAGGAAACATTGGGTTGACCTGTTTATTCACATGCAAGCGTTAATCTTGTTAACCAAGTATGTCATGTGGTTGTTCAAAGATTTTACTCATGCTCATACTCATACTCATACTCATACTTCATACTCTCTCATACTTAAATACAATCATGCTTGCATACTTAAATTCCTATGCGCTATCATTCTCACTCGTAATACGTTAATATACCCTGACCCATACATTACTAGTACAAACTAAGTGGATCATGCACAAACCAAAATATTCACGGATGCATACATGATTATATTGGTAGGCATATGAAAACCATAGTAGGTTCTACTGTGTATCATAATACGGAACGTAACATGACGTCGAATAGCGAAACGGATGTCATATGGTATGAACATGGTGGATACGCCGCTGGTACTTCCTATATATAAGTGTTCCTACCATACTGCCAAACTTTCGTAAAAACACGCCATGAGAGATTCAGTGTTTCCCCATACATTATTGAATACAAACTTTGATCACTCACAACCTATTTCTCGGTTATACCCAAACACACACTTCGAGAATGCCATCCTTCCCAAGGTCTTCCTCTTAAATAAATTTCGGGACGAAATTTCCTAAAGTAGGGGAGACTGTAATGCCTCGTATTTCCGTATTCCCATGTTTTTAGAAAATACGTGTTCGTTTTTCTATTTTTGGAATCACAGTCGAAATCGGATCGAAAAACTGACTAGAAACGACAACCGAAGCGATTTTAACGCAATTGACGAACGTACGCGTCGAAACCGACTTCCAACATACATTTTACATATTTTCAACTTTAAATAACATATTACGACATTTTATGAAATTCGGGTGCGAAAACGGGTATTGAAACATGATTGGGCCGCTAACGGGTTTTAGGCCCAATCCACTCAAACCCTAGACCTATTTAAGCATGCTAAACCCCCCCCCCCATCTTCTTCATTTTAAACCGTAGCCCCCCTTCACTAAGACCCCTGCCTCCTCTCTCTGTGATTTTCCGGTCACCAGATTCCGATTCCAGCTACTCGTCTTCGACCACACCCACACATCTTGACAACCTCCCCTACTCTCTGCCTTCTCCGGTACACTCTCGTGTTCTCCGACAACAACCCTCACAACCCCCACAACACCTCTTCACTCAACCTGCGTAACTCGTCGGAGGAGTTTGGGCCGTCGTCAGACTCGCCGGAGAAACCCGCAAACCATCGGAGCTCACCCGCAAGTTCGCCGGAACCGGAATCTACGTCAGAACTCGCACCTTCATCAGTTCGGATAATCTCTCTTGTTCGTCTTCTTGGAATTCCCCATGTTTACTCGTGCAATATTTCAAGGAATTCTCATACGCAACCAATGTGAGCATACTCGACCCTTTATACGCTTTAACACATTTTTGGGTGCAACATGTATCAATTAACAAAATCCACTTTATACAGTCAAACATATTCGACCACTCAATCCATCGAACACGTCATTTGTTATGCTTAGGTTGTTTATGCATGTTAGTTCCAGCTTGTATATCCACGCTAACTGTTATGCTTAGATTGTTTATGCATGTTAGTTTCAACTTGTATATCCATGCTATTGGTTATGCTTAGGTTGTTCATGTATGCTAGATTCAACCTGATTATTATTTGCCACGTTGGATTGAGATAAACTTTTATACTTATACTTATATTCAAACTTGTATGCTCGCCAGTACTTTTTGTATTGACCTATACTTTTAATACATGTTGCAGGATTTTGATGATGCAATGAATCTAGTAGGATTGCCTAGAAACGCATTTAAACTTAATACTTGTTGCACCGTATTTAATTTTCAAACCTTGTATTAAACCGTTATTAATGAAATGAAATTTTAGTTCTTTTACCCTTGTCGTTATTCAAATTTGTTATAATCTAGTTCAATCAATGTAAAAAAAGTAATTATTAAATACTCGACACAAATAGCGTTATGAAGTCTCGAGCAATCTATTTCGTCTCACTCCGATGTTTCCGCCATTGGTTGGGGTGTGACAGCGATTTCCAGGTTTTTTGACACATGCGATTTTCACTTTTGGTAACACAACGTGTGATTTTGCCATCCCGTACGCAGCGTACGTTAAGGCATATTGTACGATATACTTTATCTCTCTCTATATCTCTCTCTCTCTATATATATATATATATTATAAATATCAAATGTATTTTTAACAATATGTATAAAATAAGTTATACCTAGAAGCGATTTCTCCGAAATTGAAAGCCAAGCTTTCGTCAACCCCAACTTTTCGTCATTCGTCCACGAATATATGCGACGACTCTCCTTTGCTTTTTCCTTCTTGGCCTCGGTTTTCTTTCTATGGTTTCGTTTTTTCGCGTAGAAGATTTGGGGGTATATTGAGTTTCTGGTACAAATTCGGGTGTATGGGCGTTTGGGATAGAGGAGTGAGCGGTTGTTGTTGAGCTTGCATTTGTTGTGGAAATATAAAAGGTAGGTTCGCAAGAAGATGCTCACACGTCAATATGTTCGGAACGGGAAAACGGAGTTGACTCGCTTGAGACAATGGAGGCGAAGTAGTGTTTGGTATTTTTCCCACACCATAGGGGTTGTTCGGATCGAAGTTGCGGTTGTGTTGATGCATTTTTTTTTATAAAAAGTAGAGGGATTTTATAAAGTTTAGAGTTGGGTAGAAGAGAATGAGATGAAAATGGTGAAATAGTTGAGTTTTTTTATAAAGTTAGTTATTATTATTATTTTTTTAAATTGAAAATCTTTTTTTTAAAGTAGTCATTGGGGTTCAACGGCTATAAGCCACACCAATCGGAACACGCCATCTCATCACCACATTTGATTCCACGTCGGTGGAAAACTTGCCACCCCACACACAACGCCGTCCTCCACGCCATTCACGGGTTTGTATGCCCGTCGTGGAAAGACCACAACGCCAGAATTCCACGCACACTCCGTATGATCTAGTAAATTTGTTGTTAAAAGTATCAATCGCAGTTTTTTTTAGCAAAATCTTAAATCCTTAGGAATGTTCATTGCTAAAACCCGGTTTTCCCATAAAGCTTCACCGACGAATTACAGCCATTTGGTGTCATCGTAGATGGATTAGCAATGGATTCTATTGCTGGTGAAATTGCATTTTTATGTTATTAATGGGTCTTGAAAACTAATTAAGGTCATGTTATGTTAAAACGTTTAAAAAAAATAATATTAAGATTTTGATGAAATAACGGTTTTAAATAAATTTTTACACCGACACCTGTAATGTCACATATAAACATTTATTTTTTTGAACAGACACATATAAACATTTAAAATAAAATAATATTAAGATTTTGATGAAATAACGGTATTTAAATAAATTTTTACACTGACTCCTTTAATGTCACATATAAATTTGTCATAAGTTTAACAGTGTAGTAATCTGAATATTGGTTGTAAATATAATTGAACAGGTAGCGTATTTAGACACTTCTTTGCATATTGCATAGTAGATGGATCCATAAATGGTGGCTAATAACTGATGTTTTTTGGATATAAATTAATACCTATTAATAATGTGTACATAAGAATTTACAAAATAAATTCATTGCATATTGCATAGTAGATGGATCCATAAATGGTGGCTAATAACTGATGTTTTTTGGATTTAAATTAATACCTATTAATAATGCGTACATAAGAATTTACAAAATAAATTATTGGACATTGTGTAGCTAATTAAAGACATTGTTACACTTCAATAAAAACTAGTATTTTGGACCTGCACGTTGCTGTGAGATTGTTAAGTAAAAACAAATAGACGTAAAAACATTGAACCACGCATGTTTGTTGCGGTGTGTTAACTCGATAAAATAAACGAAAACGTAAAACATTATCGTATAAAAGAATAAGTAAGTCGAGACGGTTGAAAAACATTGTTGAAGCGGGTTTAAATTCATAATAATAATAATAATAATAATAATAATAATAATTATAATAGTAATAATAATAATAATAATAGTTAAATAAATTTATTAAATTTAGGGTGTATAATAATAATAGTTAAATACATTTATTAAGTTTAGGGTGTAATAAAATTAAAAGAATATTATAAAGATTACTTTACACTTTATTATAAGAGAAGAAAAAAAAAATATAAGATGATTTTAACTAAGCTTATAAGAGAAGAAAACAAAAAAAATATAACTAAGCTTGTGTGAAGTTGTCTCGTGAAGGGTCGACCAACGTCTAGACCCACCCAAAGAAAGACAAAAGGTTTTGAGACATGTAGACTTATATGTTGGCACAAAATTGAACACTAAATTCATCTCACAACCAAAATTTGATATTTAATAGGAAAATAATAATATGATTTTATTATAATAATCTGAAAATTAATTGATGTTAGAAAATATGAAAAACTTGATATTTAATAGGAAAATAATATGATTTTATTATAATAATTTGAAAAATAATTGATGTTAGAAAATATGAAATAATTTATGTTCATTTACAAATTAAAAACTGTTATTGCATGCAAAACATAAAAAGTCTCAAGAAACAAAGTAGCCAAGATGCAACATGTCTTTTAGGACCAAATTAAACGCATCTGACGTTGTATTACAGATAGATTTAAAACACATCGTTGTAATGTTGTGGAAGCATCATTAGACTCACAAAGGCCGTTTATATGTCAGAACTTGACACATTGGACGCATCGTAGTGAAGTTATACACAATCTTGTATCTCATTTAGATACACAATTGTAATTAGGCAATTTCTATTTATCGTTGTAGCTAGTTTAGATACGCCATTATAATTAATAGTGTATTATATTAAAAAAAATTGTAACATAAAGATTTTATGTTAAGAATGGTTTTTATTTTTATTGAGAAATAATGAAACATAATAATTTATACAAGTTTAGAAAAATCTAAAGAAATTAATTTGAGCAAAAAATTGATCATTTGTGCCTTATTTGTTTTGTTCTTTATCCATTTAGTCATCTTAACTTTCGTATCTAACCCAATGTGTTAGGATCTTGGGCCGTCATGATTGTGTTTGTTTGCATAAAACGATTAATCAAAACATATGAAATGATATAAGTGCAGCGGAAATGAGTAGCAAACTTTGTAAACACAATCAAAGGAAAGTATAGATTGATAAACAATTGCTTTTCATTGAGTCAAAAGATTTACATAAAAGCAAAAGATTACAATGCAAGCTTACAATCTAAACTCCCCCTCAGCCTGATACACCAGAGCTGGTTGCACAAGATGAAAGGATTGAATTGAGGAGAAGAACTCACTCAAAACGATCAAGTATAACAGTACAGAATACTGTCATATTTATAGGCAAACCAAACTACTGATGAGCTTCAGCTGACGTCACCATGATAGTGACATCTAACGACCTAACAAACTATAAACACTGTTCTATACAAACTACTGACATGTAACATCTGATAAGTAGTAAAAAGCAAAACTAAGAAAAACTACTGCTTCACGTTCCACTGTTGTAGCCTGAGCACAGATGTTGAATCTTCAGTGCATTCTTCAAAGGTGATCAGTCTTTGAGAGAGCAGTGCTTGAGTCTTCAGCAGTACTTAGGAAACAGCAGTAGATAGAGCATCAGTGTTTGTCTTCAACAGTCGTTGGATAATCATCAGAGTTTGGTTTATCAGTTGTTGTAGTTGAGCAGCACTTAAGATCCATCAGCTGTTAGATAACCACTGTCAAGGGGAGAGCATAGGATAAACTGCTGCTTATTGATGGTCCACTAATGAGATCCAGTTTTGGCTTTACATTATCTGTTCCTCTGTTAGGGTTCAATCCCAACAATCTCCCCCTAGAACAAATAATGCCAAAACCCTTCCTTATTCAGGACCTTTATTACTCATCAAGAGTGCCTTAGCTTGTTCCTTAAATTCAGCTTCTAATTCTTTGGCACTCTGGTCATCTTCATCCCTGCACAGTGAAAGCTCAAGGAGATCCTGCAAATCTTCAACACTAAGGCCTAGTGCTTCTTTCCTTGATATGTGCTTCACCTCACCATTGGATCTGAGCAAAGTCAATACGTGGGTCTTTTGATCAGACTTCCACTTTAGTATTTTTGAATCCAATGGGTTTCTTGGGAGAGATTTATTATCCGATGAGTTGAGGGATGATGGCCTTGAAAACACATGCAAACTCTCAGACATTCTTTTTAAAGCTTCTTCAATGTCTTTGTTTGCTGCAGCTATGTCTTCTGCAGTTTCTTGTCCAGTAAGCTCTTGTTTTTCTTTTTCTATCATGCCTGTTGCAGTGTTTGGGGATGCAGGACTGTTTAATACCTTCTTAAAAAGGTTTTGAATTCTTGCTGACCTATCTTCTTTTAGACCCATTTTCATGATGGTGTCTTTGAGATACTCTGCTTCCTTTTCTTTGACCTCCTTGTCAGACAGCTGTTTACCTTCTTCTTGGTTTGTCACAAGAGTAAGGTTGTCTGCTGATTTTAGCATTGTTTTGAGGCTTTCAATTTGTTGTTCCAGCTTCACCATTTGTTCTCTCTTCTTCCTTTTCTTCAGCCTCTCATAGGCTTCATCAGTTTGCTGCCTAGACCATTTTGATATGGCTTCAGCAGTGTCCACCTTAGCATCCACTTGCTCCTTTTTCTTTCCTTTATATTCAGCAGTGAGGTCAGCAATGAGCTTTTTGTATTTACTCCAGTTTGGAGCATTCTTTTTCTTTAAAGGATCATTTTTGATTCTTTGGATCCTTTCAGCCTCATGCTTTAAAGCTACTAAAGGCCATTCTTTAAACTGTTGTTCTTCAGCAGGATAGAACTTTTCTTTCATGATGAAGGCTAGAAGTTGTTCTCTCAACTTCTTCTTTTGATCAGCCTTTTCTTTGTCTAGCTCTTGTGCAAATTCTTCTATCTGCTTAACCTTTGCAAGGTAGAACTCCAGTCTATTAGCAATGTCTTCTTCGCTTAGCCTTTCATTTTCACTGTCAATCTTAGCTTTAACTTTAGCTTACCTTGCCTTTATCTTGAGATAATCATTTATATCTTCTGGAGCTATATAGCCTATGAGTGAGGAGAATTTTCTTTTTGAGGGATCTGTTTCTGTATAAACTGCCTCATCTCATTTTTGATGGCTTCAAGCTCTAGAGGATACTTTTCAGCATTTGGATCATGTATCCCTTCATCGGCAGTAATTGGCTTTCTTTTTCTGCTAAAGAGCTTAGGTTGAGATATAGGAAAGGATAGAGCAGTGGTGGATGATTGACTAACAACTATTGAAACAACTGGTGTCTCAACTGCTGTTGTCATTACAACTGCTGATGTATCAGCAGTTGTCTTCTGCTTTTGAGCAGGGGTTATTGTGGCAGTTGATTGAGAGGTGATCAGTGGTTGACTAACAGATGTTGAAACAACTGGTGTTTCAACCCCTGTTGTCATTACAACAGATGTTATGACATCTGTTGTCTTCTGCCTTTTAGCAGGGGGTGATGAAGGTTTGGTTTTTTGTGATGGTAGTGGAGGTTTTTGTGTTGTAGACACAGATGATGGTGAAACAGCAGTTTTTGTAACTACTGTTTTGGTTGTGGTGATTTGTGGTAGAGTGGTGTGTGTTGGAGGTGTGTGTGTTGATGTGATGGCAGTTGTTTGGCTACAGTCAGCAGTTTTTGTAACTACTGAAGTATCAGCTGTTTGATTTGAAGATTTTGTATCAGTTGTTTTTGTAACTGCTGATGTATCTTCTGGTTCACTGTATATCCCATCTTCTATACCTTTCTTTTTCAGCTTGATTTTCTCCCCCTTTTTGGCATTATCTGCCAGGGGTGTATCCATGAAGAAGATGGCAGATGGAACTTTCTCACTCTGAGCAGTCTTTTGTATGCTAGCTTTTATAGCCTTGATGCCTGCTTGAGTGTCTTTGAACCTTGATTCCACCATGTTGGTCAGCATTTGTACTTGAAGAGCATGCTTTTTATCAGCCATTTGTTGCTGTTGTTCAAGCACTGGTTGGAAAATATTCCAAGGCTCATTTGCAGCAAATGCTTGTGGAGCAGGTACTTGAGCAGGAGGAACAGTTGATTGGGCTTTTTGAGCTTCTAACAGCTGCTGCACCATATCTTTTATCTCGGCAACAGAAGATTCCAGATTTTCAACTCTGGCCGTCAATTCATTGTATTTTGAATCATCACCTGAATTAACAGGATCATCTGAATCCCCACCAGCAGTGGTTGTATCAATGTGTGACTTAGGAACTGTGGCCCAAAAGTCATCCATTGATGCCCCTTTTTCTTGGTACTGGGGACTTCTTTCTTCAGCAACCGATAAACCTTTGATGTTACCAGCAGTTAAAGATAACTTACTGGTGGTTACCGATGTTGCCATGGAAGAAATTGCCTTCAAGGGAGTCTTAGTAATGTAACAACTGTCCAACTGAAGATCTGTTGATCCATCAGTTGTAGTTGCTGCTCCACTTGAACTACCATCGAGAGTTACTTGTAACTCAGGGGGTGTAACCTCCTCAGCTGTTGCTGGGTTAGCAGAGGTATGAGCATCAGACCCAGTCACTTGTGGAGGTATACTCTTAGTAATAGGCGATAGAGAGGAACTGGTTTGTGTCTGTGCCATATCAACTGCATGCAACAGGGGTATTATTGATTGTGGCAATATGATTGGTGAGGGTATGGGTATTGAAAGAGACATGTCCTTGGGATCAGGACTGTGGAAGATGGATCCGAGTGGGTCCAGAGCTTCATATTGTGGGGTCCCTGTGCTTACAACCTGATCCTTTTGTGAGGATGCAGGAGGAGTTTTAGGCTGGGGTTGAGATCTTTCTTCCAACTGCTGTGAGGAAGTAGCAGCAGTGGTTTCATGTGACTTTTGTGTTGTCACTGGCATTGACTCTAGGATCTCATCTTCCAGAGTTGCCTTTGGTGTGGGTTTGGTGGGTTTTCTGGATGTTTTTCTTTTGGTCTTTTTGGTGGCAGGTGTTGGTTTCAAAGCAGTGGGTGTGCTACTTTGATCACCTGGAGTAGTGGGCTCAGCAGTGGTTGCTTGAGGATCAGTAGCAGTTTCTAGAACCTGCTCAGCCTCCTTTGTTTTTAATTTTATTGGTGCCATCATTCTTGAAAATGTTTCAATTGTTAAACAGTTTATTTTGAATGAGACACCTTGTTTGGGCAATTCTGCATCTTTCTCTACAAATTTTTGTTCAAAATAGTAGCTTAGAAATCTTGGAAAGAGCAGAAATGCTTTATTATCAACGTTCTTTACCAAATCATCAAATATTTCCTGGGAGTAGTTATAGTTTTTATCGTTTAAGATTGCATACCCCAGGCATTGGATTTTTGTTGGTATCTCATTAAAAGACGTTGTTTTATTAGAAACACACATGAGCAGTGTGTGGAATAAAAATCTGGGTGCAGAAGGGAAGTAACCTTTTGTAGGGTATCCCTATTTGGTTGTTCTGCATAGCCCTTGTTCATGAAATCCTTTACCAACTCGTCTTTAGTAAATGAGGTTTTTCCTTTCAAATCATCGAGTTTAAAGGTTTCAGAGATGGATTTTGGTGAGATTTTTACCTTCTTACCCTGTATCGAGGAGTTGATGGCGGCGATGATATCTCCTTGTTTTTCAAGGGTGGCATTTTTCCAGAACTCTCTCTGGGTATCAAGGTAAATAGGAGCGGCTGCTGTTATCAAAGTTTTGTACTTTGATGCAGAAAGGATGTCAAGGATGGAGTCGAAAGTGTGGTTATCGGTAGGTTTTGTGAGTATACCTACATAGTTGTGTGGAGCTTTGTAGCGAATCTCCGGTGTTTCAACGGCCATTTGAGTGGCATCTGCTGTTGTGGAGGAAGATGATGGTTTTGATTTTGTTTTCGATTTTGGTTTCGTCATTTTTTATGAAGAAGATTTTTTGGAGTTATGAGAGGGAAACTGCTTTGTGAAGAGAATGCTTGGAATTCAATTCGACAGTGTAATCCTCTGTTTGGATTTAATCAGGGTTTTATTTAGGGAAAAAAGTGATTGCTGATGTGGCAGCGGTTATTTTGATCTGAAGGCTAAAAACTGACCACGTGTCAAACATCTGATGGAATGGTAAATAATGGAGGACAGTTGTTTTGACAACTACTGATGGATCAAGTATCAGTAGTTACAACGGTAATAAAATGAAACAGTAGATGTAACAGTGGATGAAACAAAGATTTTAAACATCAGTGTTTTGGAGAAGCAGAGGTTGACTCTCAGCAGTGGACATGCCTTAGAGAACAGATGTTGAGGCACAACAGCATTTTAGGTACAACAGTGGTAAAAAAATGAAGACTTTTTGTTTCAACAACTGATAGTGCAGCAGTGTTTCAACTTTTGACAAACAATGTTAGCATCTGCTTGGTCAGATGTAGAACTTGATTTTGCTTTGTGAAGGCACAGTATCTTATCTATCATCTGTTGAGCACTTGAAATGCTATTCTTAACAAAATACATTTTAGATGTAAATTATCAAGATTAAATTGCCAGCAGTTATCTACAGGAATTTTGTTCAAGGTTTTGCCAAGTGTCCATTATTTAGACAATGGTTTAGCATCCCAGATGATGAAGACATTTCTACCTGAGCTGCTCATTTTGTGTCTAATTACCTGAACTAGAGCAAGAGTATCTCAGTAGTCTAAATCAATTTGCAATCAATTTTTGATCTGTGAAAACCAAACTTGAGCTTAACATGACCTTGATATGTGTGTCATTTCCTTTTGATCAGATTTAGGGATAATAATTTCAAAAAAAAATAAGGAAATTACATCCTGACCAGAGATGAACTTTTACTATTAAAAAGAGTAAAAGAACAAAATATATTTTATAAAGAATAAAATATATCTGGTTTTTTTAAGAGGAAAACACCTTAAAAAAAATAAAGGATGTTTTGAAGATAATCAAAGGGATCTGACAGTTTTACAAAATACGTTTATGATCATTTCATTCTCAAGTTCTTTTGACCACTGTCTGAGGTCATTTTCTTGTCAATTGATTGTAAATTCCTTTTAAGCACCATCACTGGAGATGCTATTGTTACCAGAACAATTCCTGTATTGATGAATGCACACAGTTGCAAAATGACCACTGATGACCTGACTTGAACCTCAAGAGTGTTTTATGCTTATACTCTTTCGCTTTTGATTTCAAAAGTTTTTGAGATAGCTACACTTTGAGATTTGTTCATTTTCCTTTTCCCTTTTTACCCTTTTTATTCATATGTTCAGAAATACTCACTAGGAGATTATATTTTGAACATACTTTGTCCATAATCACTTTGAAGCAATGTTTTGAGAGATCTGAACATTTTTTACCATATTTTATTACAGATCTCACATCACTTATGATTAGGACTGTTTTGACACCTTATTTTCTCAATGTGTTTTAGACAAAGTCGATTTGGTCCTTGTGAAGGTACTCAACTTGCCTTTGAGCACATGAGAGATTTTGCCTAAAGTTTTATTTCCCCCTTTTCTATGTCAGCAGTATTCTAGTGTTTTGGATGAACACAAGTTTTGCTGAACTGAGGTACATACTTTAGTGTTTGTTGAAAACATCACAAATATCGAAACAACAACTGAAATCAATTTTGAAAACATCGAACGATCCCATAATTTATCAGATATTTTACAGATCTGAAAACTATGAGTGACATATGCATGAAAACACTTGTTGTGTGAGATTTGTGTGTCATATGACATCTTGGTTGATTTACAGAGTTTTTGAATAACTATTTTGACCATGATTCACTCGTTACTCTGTTTTTCAACTGAATACAACCAATCCTTTAGTATCAATAACTTTTGAGCTGAACTGTTATGTCAAATTGATTGTTAGATCGAATTTGACTGTCCAAGCTCTGATACTAATTGTTAGGATCTTGGGCCGTCATGATTGTGTTTGTTTGCATAAAACGATTAATCAGAACATATGAAATGATATAAGTGCAGCGGAAATGAGTAGCAAACTTTGTAAACACAATCAAAGGAAAGTATAGATTGATAAACAATTGCTTTTCATTGAGTCAAAAGATTTACATAAAAGCAAAAGATTACAATGCAAGCTTACAATCTAAACTCCCCCTCAGCCTGATACACCAGAGCTGGTTGCACAAGATGAAAGGATTGAATTGAGGAGAAGAACTCACTCAAAACGATCAAGTATAACAGTACAGAATACTGTCATATTTATAGGCAAACCAAACTACTGATGAGCTTCAGCTGACGTCACCATGATAGTGACATCTAACGACCTAACAAACTATAAACACTGTTCTATACAAACTACTGACATGTAACATCTGATAAGTAGTAAAAAGCAAAACTAAGAAAAACTACTGCTTCACGTTCCACTGTTGTAGCCTTAGCACAGATGTTGAATCTTCAGTGCATTCTTCAAAGGTGATCAGTCTTTGAGAGAGCAGTGCTTGAGTCTTCAGCAGTACTTAGGAAACAGCAGTAGATAGAGCATCAGTGTTTGTCTTCAGCAGTCGTTGGATAATCATCAGAGTTTGGTTTATCAGTTGTTGTAGTTGAGCAGCACTTAAGATCCATCAGCTGTTAGATAACCACTGTCAAGGGGAGAGCATAGGATAAACTGCTGCTAATTGATGGTCCACTAATGAGATCCGGTTTTGGCTTTACATTATCTGTTCCTCTGTTAGGGTTCAATCCCAACACAATGTGTTTGTAGTGTGTATGAGGAGTAGGGGTGTTCAAAAAACTCGTAGCTCACAGCTCGCACGAAAAAAGTTCGAAAAAAGCTCGGCTCGAAAATGGCTCGGTTCTAAACGAGCCAGCTCGGCTCGCCTCGGTTTGTAAACGAGCCGAGCTCGAGTTTGGCTTGGTTCGGCTCGTGAGCTCGTGAGGCAACTCGATAAGGTTTACATTCTTCATTTTTTGTCCAACATCGCTCAGAAAATAAAAACTAAGGGAGTATCTCCCCTATAAAAGAAGGTAAAGACACTACACAAAGTGAGCTAACTGTTTATACTTGCATATTTAGCCATTTGGTTAATTAAATTGCAATTATGGTCCTTAGTCTATGAAGAGACTTTTTAAGTACTAAATTTTGCGGTTCTTTGTTAGTTCGAGCTAGATCGAGCCGAGTCGACCTAGCTCGAATTTTAATCGAGTCAAGCTCGAGCCTCAAATCTCAGCTCGATTTAAAATTCAAGCTCGAGCCGAGGCAACTCGAATTGAGTTCGAGCCGAGGTTAGTTCGACTCAGCTCACAGCTCTAATGGAGAGTCATACTCTAAACATCCTAAGAATAGTGAAAATAAATATTAGAGTATTGATTATGTAACACCCTAATTTTCAAAAATTAAATATTAGTGTTAATTTTACGTAGAAAGTTCAATTATTTATACTTTTTATTAATTGGGGTTATAAATATATACAATGAATTTTTTTTTGAATGGCTAAATTTTTTAATCCTCTGTTGTCTGTAAGACTTGAACACAAAACTTTCCCCTTCCCAACCTAGGTGTTTTAAAGTCTTTGCCTTTGCCAATAGACCACCACCCCATCTATATATATTAATAAATGAGATGATGTGGGCTATGTGTCCTTGAATGATAAAGCCATTTTGATGATGTGGCAACCATTGGTTTAGTGAACCTTGATTTTGGGAGGGAAATTGTCTAATTCTTAATACACATACCACATTTGAGAATACACAAACCAAAAACTACATATCCATGCGGGATCCAATAGTATTTGGGTTGGATATATGGTTTTTCGAAATAACCCAAATACAATATGGATCCTATATAATCTTATTTCTCAATCATTGAACCCAAAATTTTCATTCTACACTTTCTTTCTCTCGGTTCTCTCTCTTCTAAATTCCATCTCCGATCATCATCTTAGGTGCCGAATCTTTCAAAAATCATAGGTAAATTTACTTGATCAACCTTAAATACTGTTTATTTATGTTATTAGATCTTATAGGAACTTTTTTTTGTTCAAAACCCATTCGACAGATCTTAATCATTTTCGTTGTTATTTGTTTGTAGATCGTTCCACATAATTTGCAGGTATGTAATTTATATTGGATTGTTATTTATTGTAAATATTTAATGTGAATTTTTGATGATTTTTATGTTTTTTTTTTTTTGTTGATCGAACCTGTTATATGTAAGTTTAATCAACAATCTATAAAAAATTTGTTCTTGATCTCCTTCTCCGCAGATGCTTATTGTTTGATTTTTCTTTTTTTTTCGTTGTTTGTTGATGATGATTTTGCATTATCCGATTCCAATCATATGAAATGATATTTTGTTGATGTTTTGATTTTGTTCTCATGTTACTCAAATTTTTATTTACAGTCTTTTAGTTTGTTGTTGATGATGATATGTTTTGATTGTGTCTGATGTGTTTTGATTGTGTTGATGAAGATTTACAGCGGTCTGATAATTTTTTCATCCGGTATAATGTTTTTGTCTTTGGAATATTGATTTTGTTTCCAAAAAATAAATATTTTTTATTTTTTTTAACTGTTTCTTATTATTTTTGGATTTGGAAGTTTCTCCATTGACTAAATTATCTTTTAAAGCTTATTGATTGTTGATTTAGGAATATTGATTGTTTTTCTATAAATACTTTACCGTTTTATTTTTTTAAAAACCTTCATATATATTTTTCAGATATGGATCCCTTGCACAACAGTCCTTCATTTTTAAAGCTTATTGATGAAGATGACCCGATATTTTTGGTACGTTTATGTGTATTCTAATTACTAATCATATTTTAAGTAAACTGATATCTGTCTTTTTTTTTATTTTGTTTTAAACTCATATCAAATAAATGGTAATTTATATTTAGTATGATAATTTTTAGTATAATAATTTACGGCATTGGATGTTAGTGATATAATTTTCAGAATTCAAATTTTAAATTTTAAATTTTGAGGTTTCTATTTTAAATTTAAAATTTAAAATTTTGAGCAATTTTAAATTTCGTTAGTGATTTATTTTTAGTATGATAATTTTTCGGAATTAAGGTTTCTATTATTATAAATAAATGGTGTTACGTTTTTTGAAACCTCAAATTTAAAATTTTAAGGTTTCTATTTATATTTCCAGAATTTAAATTTTAAATTTAAAATTTTGAGCAATTTTAAATTTCGTTAGTGATGTATTTTTAGTATGATAATTTTCTGGAATTAAGGTTTCTATTTCTATTTCCGGAATTCAAATTTTAAATTTAAAATTTTGAGCAATTTTAAATTTCGTTAATGATTTTTTTTTGAAACCCCAAATTTAAATTTTAGTGATTTATTTTTAGTATGATAATTTTCCGGAATTAAGGTTTCTATTTCTATAAATAAATGGTGATTTATTTTTAGTATGATAATTTTTAGTATGATAATTTACGTGATTGGATGTTAGTGATTTAATTTTCACAATTCAAATTTTAAATTTTAAATTTTGAGGTTTCTATTTTAAATTTTAAATTTAAAATTTTGAGCAATTTTAAATTTCGTTAGTGTTTTATTTTTCGTATGATAATATTCCGGAATTAAGGTTTCTATTTCTATAAATAAATGGTGTTACGTTTTTTGAAACCTCAAATTTAAAATTTTAAGGTTTCTATTTCTATTTTCGGAATTCAAATTTTAAATTTAAAATTTTGAGCAATTTTAAATTTCGTTAGTCATTTATTTTTAGTATGATAATTTTCCGGAATTAAGGTTTCTATTTCTATTTCCGGAATTCAAATTTAAAATTTAAATTTTGAGAAATTTTAAATTTCGTTAGTGATTTATTTTTAGTATGATAATTTTCCGGAATTAGGGTTTCTATTTCTATAAATAAATGGTGATTTATTTTTAGTATGATAAATTTTAGTATGATAATTTACGAGATTGGATGTTAGTGATTTAATTTTCAGAATTCAAATTTTAAATTTTAAATTTTGACGTTTCTATTTTAAATTTTAAATTTAAAATTTTGAGCAATTTTAAGTTTCGTTAGTGATTTATTTTTAGTATGATAATTTTCCGGAATTAAGGTTTCTATTTCTATAAATAAATGGTGTTACGTTTTTTGAAACCTCAAATTTAAAATTTTAAGGTTTCTATTTCTATTTCCGGAATTCAAATTTTAAATTTAAAATTTTGAGCAATTTTAAATTTCGTTAGTGATTTATTTTTAGTATGATAATTTTCAGGTATGGATTTGAGTAACAACAGTCTTTCATTCTTAAAGCTGATTGAGGACGATGATCCTATTTTTTTTGGTATGTTTATTGGTTTTTTGATTACTAAACATATTGTATTTAGACTTATGTATTTAATTATTTTTTTTTTGTTTTCACTGATAGGAAATACTTAATGAATTTGCTTTATTAATGTGGGGAGAACAACCACCTTTCAAGGATTCTAACTATGATTTCGTTACATCTTGAAAGATCCACAAACAGGTAATCATATTTTCCTTATTTACATTGATTATACAATTTTTGTCTAACTCTGTCTTAATCCTCTTTTTCATGATTGATTCTCTCGATCTTCCGATTTGTGTTTGTGTACAGCAAAAAAACATCAACATGTGAAAAAAATTTGTTTGTTTTTCTTCAAGATATCGTTAGCTTGTGTGTTTATGGTTAGATTTTTTGTTTCTCAAAAAGATTTGTGAGTAAAAACGATGACGACTACTCATATGAGAA
Source organism: Helianthus annuus (assembly GCF_002127325.2). NCBI lineage: Eukaryota > Viridiplantae > Streptophyta > Magnoliopsida > Asterales > Asteraceae > Helianthus > Helianthus annuus. The sequence continues at coordinate 65,589,818 of NC_035433.2, forward strand.
GTATGTTATGGATCGATTTATTTTCGCATATCCGGGTTGTCATTGTTAATGTTAAAAAATCATGAGATATATGCATTGGAAAGTAGCTTTTGACTTATGCGTCAAAACGAGGTCAGTTTGTAACAGGTTAGATGAATCTATAAACCTCTCATTGCTTAGATGGATTTATAAACCTCTCATTGTTTATTTTGTTTGTTTCAATCAATCTCACTTATTTGATTTGGATGATTTTTTTTTTTCAATACCATGCTGATGTGTGGAGAGGAAGCAATTGAGGAGTTCAATTTTATCAAATCAAGGAATCTTACAATGTACGTGATATCTCACTCTTACACTTTCTTTTGAATTTTATATTATTTTGCTTTGTGTATCATGGGGAATTCATTAACAATAGACGAATGAATTAGATTTTAAAACTGAAACTAAAAATCTTAAATTCAAATTTTAAATCTCAAAATTGAAATATTGTTGATCTAAAAATGAACAAATTCTGATCTATCACTTGGTGGATGAAGAATCCATTATATCTGCACTTAGATCCGATCTAAAGTTGATTTTATAAAGATTGTTTCGATTGCTAATAACGTTTTCTTTGTTCTTATTTCTGTAGATCCGATAAAAAAATTAAAGGTATGTTGTTTTAGTTAGTTGTTTATCATGTCTTCCCCATTTATGACAGTTATTGAATTTTGTTGAATTTGTTTTTCATGTGAATCCGTAATTTGTGATAAAAATCGTACTCCGATAATTCCTCAAATAAAAGAGGTTAGTTAAATTTTATATATTTTTTTTATCTTTTTAAAGTTTTTAATATTTAATTTTATCATTTCTGTTCAGTAATTTTTTTTTAAATTAGTAATGTATGTTCTGAATGATTTATGGTTTGTATTTTCCCATGGTTAACCGTCAATCTTTTGTGAAATTCGTACTCGGAATGTTCGTCTACCAAAACTGGTTAGTTAAATGTTGTTGGTATTGTTTGTTTTTTGATGTATAGTCTTTCTTATTTCTTATTAAATTTCGTGTCACTATTTTTTTTTAAATTAGTAATATATGTTCTGAATAATTTATTGTTTGTATTTTCCCATGGTGAATCCTCAATCTTTTTTGAAATTCGGACTCGGAATGTTCGTCTACCAAAACAGGTTAGTTAAATGTTGTTGGTATTGTTTGTTTTTTGATATGTATACTCTTTCTTATTAAATTTTCTGTTTAGGCATAATTTTGAAACTTTATGTCATTATCTTTTGAAGTTCATATTGTTAGTTTTGTCACTTATGAGTTTTTCTATTTAGGTTTAAAGATACCTTTAATTTCTTTCTAAAGAGGTTTTTGTTTCCATAAACACATTACTGTTTTTAAGGTTAATTTTTCTATTCTCAATTATAACTCGGTTTCTGTAATTAGACATTGTTTCTATAAATAAGTTACCGTTATATTTTTTTTTAAAAATTCCTTTATTCCTTTACAGTTATGCATCCTAAAAACAACGGCTCCAATCGTTTTTAAAGTTAATTGATTACTATGATCCTATATTTTTGGTATGTTTCTTTGGTTTTCATTTTATCAACAGACAATAAGTTATTTAAGCTTATATGTTTTTTTGTTTCGATTCATAGGAAACACCGTATGATTTTGCAAGCTTATTGTGGGGAGGAAAAGTTCCATATGGTTAATGTCTTGAACTTATTGATGATGACTTATGCAACTGCAGGAATCTGAATCTTCTTCGAACACAAGAGGTAAGTTTGATTTTATCTTTTGGTGTTTTTTGATCCGGTATAATGATAGTTTTCATCGTTTATGCTAATCTCTATAATTTTTAAGTTATTTTGTTTATTTTTTTTTGGGAAAATCTAACTACGATATTTTTTGAAATTTGAAAATCTTTGTTTTTTTACTAATAAATTTTGTATTGTATTAATATGTATTAATGATTCTTTTGTTTTGGTTTTTTATTTCTGTTTTTCTTTTTTCATGATTAACTAATAAATTTTATATTATGTTAACTTTGAATCCATTAAAGATAATTTAAATTTTTAGTGTGTGATATGTTTTACAGAATATTGATTGTGTTTCTAAAAATAAATAGCTTTTAATTTTTTTTTGAAACCGTTCCTTTTTAATTATTTGTTTTAGAAGTTTTTCCCGATATTATAAGTTTGTTTCTATAAATAGTTTACCGTTTTAATTTTTAAAAAGCCTTCATATTTAATTTCCAGATATGGATCAGAGTAACAACTGTCCATCATTTTTAAAGCTTATTGAGGAAGATGACCCATTATTTTTGGTATATTTATATGTTTTCTAATTATTATTTTTTTGTCATTGTTTTTTTTCTTATTTTGTTAAATTTAATTACTATTCGTATTAAGTTGTTAAACATTTTTTTCCCTTATATGTAGTCCAAAGATGATTGGGATAAAAAAAACGGAACCGAAAGGGAAAGCAAGTGTTCTTTGTGATGAAAATCAAAGTTCAAAGGTTTGTGTTCATTTACTAAATTATAGGAGTTTGTAATTAACTGAATTGTTTTACCTTTATTTTTTTATTTTCAAAGGTTAATGTTTTATGTTTCTTAGGATGATCCGAAGGGGAAATCAAATGTTGTTGTTGATGAAAATCTAATTTTAAAGGTTTTTGTTCACTTAGTTTAATTTTATCGTTTTTTGATCCGGTATAATGATAGTTTTCATCGTTTATGCTAATCTCTATAATTTTTAAGTTATTTTGTTTATTTTTTTTGGCAAATCTAACTATGATATTTTTCGAAATTTGAAAATCTTTGTTTTTTTACTAATAAATTTTGTATTGTATTATATGTATCAATGATTCTTTTGTTTTGGTTTTATATTTCTGTTTTTCTTTTTTTTTATGATTAACTAATAAATGTTATATTGTGTTAATTTTGAATACATTAAAGATTATGTAAATTTTTAGTGTGTGATATGTTTTTACGGAATATTGATTGTGTTTCTAAAAAAATAGGTTTTAATTTGTTTTGGAACCGTTCCTTTTTAATTATTTGTTTTAGAAGTTTCTCCCGATATTATAAGTTTGTTTCTATAAATAGTTTACCATTTTTAATTTTTAAAAAGCCTTCATATTTAATTTTCAGATATGGATCAGAGTAACAGCTGTCCTTCATTTTTAAAGCTTATTGAGGAAGATGACCCATTATTTTTGGTATGTTTATTTGTTTTCTAATTATTATTTTTTTGTCATTGTTTTTTTTTCTTATTTTGTTAAATTTAATTACTATTCGTATTAGATTGTTAAATATTTTTTTCCCTTATATGTAGTTCAAAGATGATTGGGATAAAAAAACTGAACCGAAAGGGAAAACAAGTGTTCTTTGTGATAAAAATCAATGTTCAAAAGTTTATGTTCATTTACTAAATTATAGGAGTTTGTAATTAACTGAATTGTTTTACCTTTATTTTTTCATTTTCAAAGGTTAATGTTTTATGTTTCTTAGGATGATCCGAATGGGAAATCAAATGTTGTTGTTGATGAAAATCTAACTTTAAAGGTTTTTGTTCACTTAGTTTAATTTTATTGTTTTTTTTGGTGTTTTTTGATCTGGTATAATGATAGTTTTCATCGTTTATGTTAATCTCTATAATTTTTAAGTTATTTTGTTTATTTTTTTTGGCAAATCTAACTATGATATTTTTTGAAATTTGAAAATCTTTGTTTTTTTTCTAATAAATTTTGTATTGTATTAATATGTATTAATGATTCTTTTGTTTTGGTTTTTTATTTCTGTTTTTCTTTTTTCATGATTAACTAACAAATTTTATATTGTGTTAATTTTGAATCAATTAAAAATTATCTAAATTTTTAGTGTGTGATATGTTTTTACGGAATATTGATTGTGTTTCTAAAAATAAATAGGTTTTCAATTTTTTTGAAACCTTTCCTTTTTAATTATTTGTTTTAGAAGTTTCTCCCGATATTATAAGTTTGTTTCTATAAATAGTTTACCGTTTTAACTTTTAAAAAGCCTTCATATTTAATTTCCAGATATGGATCAGAGTAACAACTGTCCTTCATTTTTAAAGCTTATTGAGGAAGATGACCCATTATTTTTGGTATGTTTATTTGTTTTCTAATTATTATTTTTTTGTCATTGTTTTTTTTTTCTTATTTTGTTATATTTAATTACTATTCGTATTTGATTGTTAACCATTTTTCCCTTATATGTAGTTCAAAGATGATTGGGATAAAAAAACTGTACCAATAGGGGAAGTAAGTGTTCTTTGTGATGAAAATCAAAGTTCAAAGGTTTGTGTTCATTTACTAAATTATAGGAGTTTGTAATTAACTGAATTGTTTTACCTTTATTTTTTCATTTTCAAAGGTTAATGTTTTATGTTTCTTAGGATGATCCGAAGGGGAAATAAAATGTTGTTGTTGATGAAAATCTAACTTTAAAGGTTTTTGTTCACTTAGTTTAATTTTATCGTTTTTTTTTTTGTGTTTTTTTTTATCCGGTATAATGATAGTTTTCATCGTTTATGCTAATCTCTATAATTTTTAAGTTATTTTGTTTATTTTTTTTGGCAAATCTAACTATGATATTTTTTGAAATTTGAAAATCTTTGTTTTTTTACTAATAAATTTTGTATTGTATTAATATGTACTAATAACTATGATTCTTTTGTTTTGGTTTTTTATTTCTGTTTTTCTTTTTTCATGATTAACTAATAAATTTTATATTGTGTTAATTTTGAATCCATTAAAGATTATGTAAATTTTTAGTGTGTGATATGTTTTTACGGACTATTGATTGTGTTTCTCAAAATAAATAGGTTTTAATATTTTTTTGAAACCGTTCCTTTTTAATTATTTGTTTTAGAATCCAAACATGTATTTTTTTGTAGATGTTTTTTTGTTGTAGCTGATGTGGGTGGGGCAAGGTTGGGAATAGGTATGAGTCGGGTCAAAATAGTTTGATTTAGAGTGTTGAGTGACAGTGAGGTATTGTCTATACGTGTATACAAATTTTAAAAAAATATACATGATTAATATACATTCTTGCTTTTGTATGTTTTTATGGCTATTTACAACAAGAAAAACTTTAAGAAACCGAATTAAAAATTTATGGTGGAGAAAATGGAAAGATGATACTTTAGATGTTAAAAGTGTTATTTTTATACTTTTATTTGTTGTAAATTAAATTTTCCTACCCGGAAAATTTCCCGGTTATAACATATATATATATATATATATATATAACATTTTTCTTATTTTTCTTATTATTCTTTCTACAGCTCATTCCCGAGTCTATCCTGCCCAAGTTCTTTGATTATACATCAAATGATATTATTTCCATTATAGATATAGGCAACAAAATCTTTCACTTCAAGATTGAAACGCTTGATGGTAAAGTCGGTTTCTCCATTGGTATTGATATAATTGTTAATCTGTTTCAATTGGAGGCCGGTTATTATTTAATATTCTCAAGAGGTTTTGGGAATTATTTCCATTTAACAATTTTTGGTAAAAATGGTGTTGAAATTAATTTTGCTGATGTAGAAGTTGATGAGGTAAGTATAAATTTGGTTGCTTCTTTATATATTTAATTACTATATTGTTATTCTAATAAATGTTGCATATGATTTTCAGCCTGTAGTTGCACATATTGATGCAGTTGAAGAGCCAGCTATTGATGAACAACAAGATGGTCGTGTTTATAAGTTTGTTCGTATGGCTTCTAAAGATTTTGTAAGTTTTAATATTATTCTTGGAACTACTATATATTAAAAATTACATTTTTATTATTCACATAAAAATACATTATTATTTTTATATTCTTCTTCTTATTAATTTTATTTTAAAAACAATACAGCGGCTGCCTGATAATGTTTCAAGGATAGCTAAACTTGATTCTGATTTAAAACCTATGATCGTCAGACTTCTGCATTTGACTGAGCAAGAGGAGTTTACCAACCATACCAGACGTGAAAAGAGAGGAGAAGGTTTTCGTTATGCGTTATGCAAATGGTCGAGATTCATGAAACGTGCTCGCATTAACAGAGTGATACGGTTCACTTTTCTTTTGATGAAACTCATCAAGTTTTGAATGTTGAATTGGTTGTACCTCACAAAAGGAGTACTGATTAGTTGTTTTCCATTTAAGTTTTGGATATTTGGTTTTCATATGATATACATTTACTTTGTTATGGTTAATAGTTTTTAACAATGTTTAATGGTTTTGAATTTTAAGTTATTACATCTTATCATATGTTAGTTTACTATTAGTGTTTCTTTTAATGGATAACACAATTTTGACATTATTTAGTGTGCAAACTTTATCGATAATTGTTTCGACTTCCAATGCATTTTTTGTTATGATATCCATTCATATAATCAGTCACAGACCGTTTTATCATTTATTCATACATTTTATTCATCATACAATTTTTCATTTATTAATAGATATGTTATATTTATTTGTTTAGAAAGATAGATTAACAACCCGTGAGTATTCACGGGTTATAACCTAGTTAGTTAATATATACAATGAATTACAAAACGTAAATGTCATTACGGTCACTGAGTTGAATAAAATGATTTAATTGAGCAAATGGAAGAAATATCTTAATTATTGAGTAATGGAGATTTTAATAGAAATCATGTATAGAGTAGTTGTATTTGGACCATACGTTTTCTGCCATCATCTCCACATAGACCATGTTTTTTTTATCTAATGTTGCTTGCTACCAGCGGCGAAGCTTGACCCGAATGACGGGGGGTCGAAAACGTATATACCCAAAGAATTGAATAGAACCGGGGGTCGAAAACGTATATACCCAAAAATTTCTATACGAAAACTAAATATATGACACTACTGAGCGAAAAGTCCGGGGGGTCGGACGCCCCCTCCCGCCCCTCTACAAACAACCATCAAGGTACCAACACCTTAATTTTTCTCTTGATTTCGCATCTCTTTGATGACCATAGTACTTGAAACTTGAAAGACTCATCGAATTAAAAGGATTTACAGGCAGCATGCTCACCTAAATTTGTTAATCTAGAATACATCTCGAATATCTTCACTTCAAAGTACGAACACCTATATGTTATTTTTATAGTACGATTTGTTTATCTTTATTTTTATAATACGAATTGCCATATGAATTTTATATGAACCGATCGACCTACATGTTTCTAAATGTTTAATATGCTCATTTTTTAACGTAATGTGATTTGCCGTTTGACCGATTACATGAAGGTTTAACATGAATTTTCATTTCTAAATATTATTATAAGTGGATAAGTGGATATGTGTTATTTATTTTATCGATACGTTTTTTTATTGATTTTGTCATATGTTTTGGGGTGGATAGATCGTCTTGCTAGTTTACATGTTTTAATTGTTTTACATGTTTTCTCTGCTTTAAGGAATATGTGTTATATATGTGAGTTGAGATATATAAATTGATCCTAGGAAATATACATCGTCTCGAAATGTATGAATGTTCACAAACCGATCAAAAGAAATGGGGACACTGTCTCAATATGTATGTGTATAAAGAATGAAAGCATGTCTTAGGTGTATGGATTAATCCTTCGAAAAGAAATATCGTCTCAACCACATTATCAGGCACCCCGTTATTATTAATTTTTTTATAGATCGGTTATGGATTTTGATATTTTTGGTTACAAGTTGCTCAATTTTATATGATCCTTACAAGTTATGTGGTTACTAGTTACAGATGATATGTTACAAGTTACAAGTGGATATGTTACACGTTACAAGTTTAAATGTTAATCGTTTATATGTTACCAGTTTACATTATTTTTTTCCTTTTATTTCATTATCCACCTACTGAGCGCTTTGCTCAGACGTGCCTTTGTTTTGTTGTTTTTGTGTGCATTAGGTTGCATCGACTTTTGGGGAACACATGAAGAAGTGCTCGAGAGTTAAAAAGACATGATGTAATAAATGTATTAGTTTTATTCTTTTATCTTGTTGAAAATTGTAACGATTAAAGTATTAATGAAATTATGCTTGTGATTAAGTATTGTTATAGTGACACGTCAGCCCTAAGCGGGTTGTGGTGTTACAGATTTAGCCAAATCAGTAACTAAGGCATTGAGGTATACTATAACCCTTCTCAACTCCACATAGGTGCCACGTCACTCATTTTTCCTCATTTCTCTCCACCTCACCCCAAAGAAATGATTCAGTCTTGTTAACTCCACATAACCCTTTTTCTTAGTGGTTTTTTATAAAATAAGGAAAAAAAAATCAATTCAATCTCTTAACATCCCGCTAACATGTTAGGCGGGGTATGCTTTAACCCTTCTCAACTCCACCTATGTGGCATATCACTTACTTTTCTTCATTTCACTTCACCTCACCCCAAGGAAATGGTTTAACCATATTAACCTCACTCAACCCAATTTTTAATGGTGTTGGTTTAAAAAAAAACTAATTAAGCATCTTAATTAACACCGTATTAACAGATAACCACTTTAACGCCCCTTAACACATGGAGGGAGTGATTTGCAACATCATGTCAACCTTAACCCTAGGTGTTAGGGTATACCCCAAGGCCTAATACAAACGAATGAATGGTCATATGTCATGAGTTATTTATGCATTTTTTATTTATGGATGTGATGGTGCGAGAATCCATCTTTCAACTTCCCGAATGAATCACTAATCATAGTTTGTCCCATCATTTTTCTCCTAGGATTCTCTGAACTCCCATAAACAAACAAGATGGAGTTCCCTGAACTCCCCCAAACTTTTTTTAAAGAACTAATTTATTAGTAAAAAAAGTAATAAGTAATTTACCATGTCAGTTTAATATAAAGTATAAACTAGCATTTCATTGATTAACAAACATCATGTAAATAAATAAAAAGTATGAAGGTACTAATCATTATCATCGTCATTATTATCATGTGCTAAGTTGATAGTCGCAATGAATTTCAGAAGATACGCTCCAAAGGCATGGTGCGAAGTAAAATTCCGCCATTCTAAGGAAATAATTGTTCACCTCTTCATTGGTTTTGAGGATCGAGCTCGTACTCCAGTGATGTCGTCATCTCTTCGTCTCTTAGGATCATATTGTGTAATAATGATGCTAGATTTAATTTGTTTATGTAAGAAATATTAGGTTTGTTTTCATTTTCTAATGATTAACTCGCTCCCAATGACCATTTTTATCCTCTCCCACATTCGGGAAATGGTTGCTAGACCGTGAGATGTGTGAGGTAGTGTTTCTGAATGTTACCACATTACCCTGATGTGTGTGGGGTTTGCACTCTGTCCCTCTCAATGACAAAATTAGAAAATCTGTTATTGCTAACTTTTATCTAGTTTTTTTAAGTAATAGCTTTTATATATTTCATTATATTCTTTAAAAAGTTATGTCATAAATTGAAGAATTTTCTTTATCTCAAGTATACAATTGTTTTATTTAAAAAAAGTTACAAACGTTTTGAAATGGTTATGGTGCATTAGGTTTTTTTTTTTTTTTTAACAATGTTTCAACAAGGGGCGGCTATGAGGGTGTGCGGGGAGGACTTCCGCACAGGGGCCGTGATTTCGAGAGGCACGTGTTTTTTTTTTAAACTGATATATATACGTTAATAAAAAGAAATTGAATCAAACAATATACATAAAATGATCTTTGGTGTAGTGGTGCGCGTGCTTTGGTTAGTTCTTTGGGCCCGATGAGACCCGGGTTCGAGTCCCTTCGTTGATTTCTTTTTTATTGAGTTTCATCTAACAGTTTCCAATAATTGCACAACTGGTCCCTGCACTTAAAAGTTTTAAAGAATTACCAAATCAGTCCCTTCAATTACGAAATTAGTTTAATCGAACATTTATAACTAGGTTAGTTATTTATTTTGTAATTATTAACGGGACTAACAAGTTTCATTCATAAAATTAATATTTTAAACCCGAAAAAACTAGTTATAGTAATTTCTAAATACGCGACATCTAATATAAATAAAAAAAAAGTTCGTTTAGGATCCGGTTTTCAAAACGGATGGGCATCAAAGATCCATTTTTGGCGGATGTTACACATTGTTTATCGAATAATACGATTTTGTCATTTTCGTAAATGCCTTGTTTATCGTTAAGATATAAGGGTACATTTTTTTTGACCTCAAACAGGGTACATGAATTCTCAGAGACGCCACTGGTTTCAACTCTAACCTTCATATAATACATAAAAAGTATTATATGATAGGAGACCCAGAGAAACTTGAGTTCGATTCTTAAGTCAAACAGGTTTTACCAGTATTTTTATCGTCGTGTCTACGGACGGGTGAGTTACCGGAATTTCCCCGGAATTGGTGGTGGACTCGGGTTACTCTTGGAGTACTCTATTTGGTCCAGTGAGTATTCCAAGAATGCTCGAGATTGATTCTGTTTGCTGTTAAAAAAAAAAATTAAGACAAGATAATGGACACAATTAAGGTGCATTGTTATTTTCATCAAAGTTTTCATGTCAATCCTTTAATAACCTTAAAGACAAGATGATGGACGTAATTAAGGTGCATTGTTATTTTCATTAAAGTTTTCATGTCAATCCTTAAATAACCGAATGTCATCTTGTCTGTCCTGACACATATTCTAACCACAAAAAAAATAATAAATAATTCATCATCAATGTACCATAATGTTATATGACAAAATGTTAGAATCCGTTAATTTAGTCCATTTAATCGTCTCTCCTCTTTTAAATTTCATTTGTACTATATGATTGATAAATTACCTAGAGAATAAGTTAACGAAAGCAATCCCATTGATGAATTATATTTATTTATTTTTTTGATGAGTTTTGTATCACATATAGATGACATCTATATGAGATCACGTAGGACCAGTTAATGCCGATTTAGCTTGTTAAGTATATACACTTTATTACTTTATGATCACTATATCAAATACCTCTATAGTGAAGGGGTACTCTAAAATTACTCGATGAACCCAAATTAATCAAACAATTATTGAGTGATACCTCATTGCAACTCAAAAACACCTGAATAAACCCGATTTAATTGCACATCCGATGAGCCTAAATCCAATTTCCAACCCGTTCCAACATTCTTATTCGGAACCAGTTTTCTTACCTGATTCCACTACTTGAGGTGTTTGCGGCCGTGTATCCGAAGTACCCAAATTACCTGATAGAGTTTACTGATTATGCCCCCTTCACTCTTAAAAGCGTCTCAATATACATTATCCTCTCTCTATATATCTATTTATCTCTCTCTATCTACTTATCTATATATCTCACTCTCTCTATATATCTATTTATCTCTCGATCTACTACCCCTCTCTCGTGTGTGTATGTGTGTTTCAAATGTAAGGACATACGCATTGATTAGTTACCATCATATTTATATATCTGATCAACTATCATTGATTCATTTCGTTTCCTGAACCAAACGATATGTTTTTGTTTTTGTTATTAACAAATAAAAATGTTGATAAAAACAATAATATTTCTTTGTTGGCTTATTAAGCTCAACAAACTTATATATGTTAGAACCAAGTACATACGAATACGAACACGGCACCGAAAGCAATAAACGGACACGGGGATTTACGTGGTTCGGTTTAAACTGACCTACGTCCATGGAGAGTAACTATGATATTTTTATTTAGATGTCAAATAACTATAAGTGCATCAAAATATTTATAGAAACGAGTCTAGGGTTTACCAAACTTGCTCTCCAAATTAAGCATACGTAAGGCCCACAATGCCTACAACCCAACAATATAAATATTATACTTGAGCTTCAATTTTATGTTGGTATATATGTTATCTAAGCACTACTAGAGATATGTTGATTTTGCTAAGAAAATTTACGATGAAAAAATTAAATAACGTGGTTGGCGATTGACTTACCATGCATGTAGTTCAATGAATATCTTTAAATTACAACATAAATACATATATGTTGCATAAGAAGATAAACTAACATGCAAAACCGTTGGCTTGTGGTTGGGTTATGATAGTTAGTAGATAACTCGATTAAACATTATAATAATAATTGTTACTAAAAAATATTAATATAAATGTATAAATAAGTTTAGAATTTTTTTATAAGTTTTTACAGTTTTTTAACAAATTCTGGAATTTTAATTGTTAATTGTTAAGGAAATACTGTTATATAGCTTTACAGAATGTTTACAAGAAAATATAGTTTGCATGTTAACCAGAATGGCTAGAACACAACAACACCTTTATTTTGGATATGACATTTTTAGGCACAATCTATTCGGACACCCAGCTGGGCTATTTGGACACCTTTGGTGCTCTAGACGTCTCGTATATACATACTTATACGGGTAGGCACTAAATTCAAGAGGGTCTGAGAGGGATGTCAGGCCCAAAGTTTGAGCGGCCTAGACGCCTCGTATAGGCCTATACGATACGTCTAGGAATTGGGTGTTTTTTTGGTTGAAAGAATGGATGTTTTGGTGGGGTAATTTGATGGTTTTTTGTAGGGATGAGCTCGGTACCGACCGGTACCGAACCGGTACCGGAACCGAAAGTAACGGTACCGAAAATCCCCAAAAGTAGGTACCGGTACCGAATATACCCGGTACGGTTCGGTACCGGTATTTGAGGGTAAAAATCGGTAAATAGCGGTACCGAACCGGTACCGAAAATGTACCCGGTTCGGTACCGGGTACCATTTGCTCATCCCTAGTTTTTGGAGGTGATGTCTTTTAAGTGAAAAATTTTGTGTTTTTGAAAAAAAAGTTTTATTGTTTGTATAATAAAAAAATTTACCGTTTTCAAGATCGGCCATTTAAATATGTTCGATCGTTTAAATATTATATTGTTTTTAACATTTTATTTTTTTAAATATTATCCTACCATTAAAATATTATCTCGTTTAAATATTATATAACATTTTGAAAACTATATTGTTTCCGTATTATATTCTCAACATTTATTACGAAATATCAATTTAAGACAAACAATCAATAAGTAACCGAATAACTGAACATATATAATATAAGTTTGTACATCCATAACTAAAATAAAAACTACAACTAAACATTAAGTACCAAATATATCCATGCCTCCGGGAACGAGTCCGAGTCCGAATCTGGATCTGGCTGTTGTGGTGCTCAATGTAGTGGGAGCGGTATGGTGGGTAACCCCTCTCTCTCTCGTCTATCCTACGCCTCCCGACACAACCAACGTATCAAATCGTTCAGCTTGTCAAGCTCGGCTCGTACCTGCGGATCTGCTGCAGCTCCCGGGGCATGACCTGGAAAATGTGCCATGAAACTAGGGCGCTGGGCTGTGGCATCGCTGGTCCATCTAAATCCACCAAAGGGTCCTGCATGACCGATGCAGCAGGATCTGGAGGAGGATAGACTAGATCGAACTGCTTCGGTAGGTCCCGCGGTTGCCATAAGAGACCTCCGCAGGTTTTAAACCGCTCACCGAGGAGGTCAAACCACTTAATCAGGTGCATCCCCCACAACGTCTGAAAACCCATCCGCGTCAGCGCTATGGGCGGTAGTAACTGTGGGTTCTCCTCTGGTACGAGGCCCAATGAACGGGCAATGACGGTCACGTACGCGCCACCATACAAAAATCTGTGTTCCTGCCGGTGATGGGCGGAGGAGAAGTACTGGGCTAGACCGTGTGCTAGTGCGCACAGCCTCCTGTACAACAAACAATAAAAGAAAAAAACGTCGGTGCTCGTACACTGTAACACCCCGAAAAGAGGTTTGGTTATAAAACACCGTTAATACTAAAGGGCGGGTAAAATACCGTTAGCGGTAAAGATCAACCCGGTAATTATTAGGATTTAAACAAATAAACCTAATAATAAATAAAAAGAAAGCAAACGATTTGAGAAGACAAAGTTATAAGGAGCCCGAGTTAACGGGACTTAAAAATAAAACGGGTTATAACTCCCTGAACCCACTAAGTTAACTAGGAATAATTAACCTAGTTAGTGATGTGTAAATAAGTAATAAAACATGGAGTTCTAGTCCCAAATAACTAAAATTAAACTTGAGGGACCAAAATCGTTAAAAAGGAAACAAAGTTTTATTTAATAAAATTGAAAACACAACACACACATAGTGTGTGTGTGTGTGTGTGTGTCGATCGACCAGGAGCAAGGAAAACATGGTTATAAACCCTAGCTCAACCAAATCTTCAAATTGAAGGATCAATCGAAGGCCAAATTCGGATTTGAATATATATAAACGATCACCAAGTCAAGGGGATCGTAAGGCATGTCTAATTTTTGACATTCATGAAGTTGTGGAATTTTGATTAACATTACAAGATGCGATTTAAGTATGAATCGTAGAGGCTATGGCCGAATTAGTGAAATATGATTGCTTAGGAACAAACCCTAAGTAGAGATTTAAAGTAAAATTGCCATGATTAGGTGTTCGAATGGATTACCACACCTAGCTAAGTGGGTTTCATGACAATAGGATGAACACTTACAATTAGAATGTTAAATGGGTGAACATTGATGTTGTGATGCAAGTTCTAGATGTAGTTCATGAACACTATGTTAGAAAACTGGTACTGATCAGAACTGCAAAATTAATCAGAAACAGAAATAACAGAATGTAATAAAATGCAGAAATAATAAACGAGTGAACCGAGCTTGTGTTTGACACAATTCCCTTAAACAGATTCGTGGTCTGTTCCCAGGGTACGCCGGTTCGAAGCAGCACCGCGCACTGCCGGACCTGAACACTTACCTGAAAAGAAAAGAAACTCTGTTGCAGAAACTGAGATTGAGAGAGGAGAAGTTTGTTAAGGTGTATCTAAACTGATCAGCTTGATCTCCTTTTATAGTGACCGAAGCATAACTGAATTATGGCCATCATTGCAGAGAATTAAAACCATAATAAAGGTCATTAGTGTAGTTGTTAAAACTGATACATAATGATCACAATAATTCTCATAATGATGGCAGTTTAATACTGACAGAAAATAATGATCATTAATACTAATAATCATTTCATTTATAAACTTAAAAAAAACGAATCATTGCCTCACGCGAGCCCGGGCTTTCGGAGCTGCATCCATGTCCGCAGGACGTGCGGGCATACGCGAGTTCAACTAAATCCGGTTCCATTTTTTGCACCACCCCTGCGCGCGCAGGTAGGACTTGTGGTAAAACATGTCATAAGACTTCAAAGGCTTCATTAAGGTTTCACCTTATAAATAGCCTATCTTTTTGTTCCCACACCAATGTGCGACAAGGTGAATTACCAACTTGAGACTTTCATTCACACTAAACTTCCAACAATCCCCCACATGAATGGAGGTTAATCTCAGAAACAACATAATTCCTTATTACATTTCAGCAGTTGAGTTTTGCATACGATAGGTAGGTGTTACCCTTTGATCCTTCACTCATGAAATGCACTTAGCCTACTAGCTCTGAGTAGAGCTCGATGTCTTTGAACTCACCTGCTGTTTGTGTAGACGAAAATGCACTTCACACAAGACTCTCCCTGACAAAGTCAAGTCCTCATAGTTATGTTCGTTATGGTCATGAACATGATGCCTGGTTCTGCGAGAGCCATTAAGTATTGTGCCCCAACAATACCCTTCAAAGCGACCCCACTTCTCTCTCACATAGGTGATTCACTATTTTAGTTGAATCATTAAAAGCCATAGGCTTAGCCTCACACTTGTCACTTTTAGGAATGGACTAGGAGGTTTGCTAAGCTTTGCAATAAACTCCCTTATATATATACGTAGGGTTATCCCCCACAATGACCTTACTAATTCATACAATTAGGTTTTCCTATTGAACTCAGCTCTTGGGATCTCCAGTCTACTGAGTTAGGTTTCCATCATATAAACTTATATTTTCAAGGGCTTCAGTCCCATTCCCATGGACGACTTCTGTACTAACTCTCTACTTAGGCCTTTTGTTAGCGGATCTGCAATATTATCCTTTGACCTCACGTAGTCAACAGTGATAGTTCCTGTAGAGATTAGTTGTCGTATCGTATTATGTCTACGTCTGATATGTCTGTTCCTACCGTTATACATTGTGCTACGAGCTCTGCAAAGTGCCGACTGGTTATCACAATGTGACACTTGTGCTCCGTAAACACACATGATGTAAGACACTATCGTTTATCAAAGAAACAATGTGTTTTGGTCTCAAAAATTTGTTTACTTTGGTTTTACAATTTCACATTTTGATTCTAGTTCAGTTTCAAGCTTTAAATCGCTTTCTAGAAAGTTAAACGCGAACTGATGCGTAAACGTAATCAGTTTAATGCGGAAAACACTCCGGAATAGTGGCATAGGCTTAACATACCTTAAATAACTTTTAGATAACTTAGAAATAGGTTTTGAAAGCTTGGTATGTCAAAAACACGTTTATTCACACTCAGGGACTATTTGCGTCAAACTGCGAAAGTCTGCTGATTCACATAGTATCGCACATTCCGGAACTTGATCATAAGTTAAACATACCCTAAATATCCTTTACATAGCTTAGAAATAGGCTTCGAGGTGTTTAATGTGCAAAAATAAACTTATTTGATCAATAGGGACTAAAAGCGTCAAAAAGTGCATAAGTTTGCATTTTCGCGCATAACTTACGTTCTGAATATATCCGGACACCCTTAATTTACGTAATCATTAAAATATTTTATTTTAGTGATTGGTATGATAAAATTCCATTCGTCGCGTAATTTGGATCGTTTTTCGCGTTCGTTCATGTTTGGTCGTAATTAACCAAAAACGCAACCATACGGCCAAACGAACCGACATCCGATATATTTTTAGCACATTTCAAGTTCCCTATACTTTAACTTCATTTTAGAGCTTTGAAATGGGGTTAACGGGGCCTTAAAGTGCAAAAAAAACTGAGTTTTGCAAGTGCATGGACCATTTTTGAAATTTCTGGCAGATACATTGAACTTGGCCCATTTTTTAGGTTTTGATGGTTTTAACCCATGGTTTTGCACCCTATGGGCAGGTATTTGATGGTTTTACATGTTCCCATGGTATTCTAAAACCTTGGGCCCAAGTGTAAGGCCATGATTAAAGCACAATTTTCGATAAACGATCTTAACGGTGGACCGAATCCTATATATACCCACCTTCCTCATTTGCATTCTTCACACCTTTGATCTAATTTTGTTCTCTAAGTGGAAGTTATATACTTCATACCTGAGAATAATCGGATCAAACTTCCATTTCTTGGACCTTTTGTAAGTATTCTTTCGTTCTTTTGCACGTTTAAGCACGAAAGTCAAACTTTGTTTGACTTTCTGCATTGACCAGTTTATGGTCAACACGAAGTTTGTTTGAACTTCATAACGTGAGCGTAATCACGATGGTTTTAGTCTCTTGTGACTATACCTACTGATTACCACGTTATTTAGGCGTAGTGACGAGTCGTAGTTTCGGTCAAAATGCGTATTCTTGCGTATTTTGCAACAAACTACTCTTGGGTATCAAGACCCTTTGTTTTGATACCAAACTTATTTTCTAACTTCATTAAAAATATTTTAACATGTTTAGCTCGTCACTTTTAGGAGGGTGCTTATATAGGGTCGTAAGATAAGCGGTCTAAACAACCGCTTAGGCTTTCGAACCCGACCCGTTTGTTCGATCATTAGGATCCGACCAAACATATAATGTGACCATAGTTGTATAGGGAATAACCTTCCAAGGTTATACCTTATGGCCACTTCGTTTAGTTAGTAGTATGATAGGTAGTTTATATGCCTTAGGAAAATGACCAAAATGCCCTTTTTCCGCATAATTTCATTTTAAGCATATGTAAGACATGTTTTGACATCTAAACTGATTATATAACATAATTAGATATGCTAAGGCATATAATACTTGTCATAGGACTAGTTAGGCGTCTCGAACGCGCTTTTGCGCGAACGACGCATTAAAGTGGCGTAAGCTACCTTAATGGGTCGTAAGCGCTTAGGATAGGTTTCGATTTAGAATATAGGCTTTGTTAAACCATATCACATGAGTTCCGACACTCATTTGGTTTACAAGACCTCATTCTACCCAATCTTCCGATTTAGATGTCGATTCCCTAACATGGTATTTGTTACCCTAGGAATCGCTTCAACACTTGAACTCTTGGTCTTTTGAGCTTTGTTATACCCTTTGAATCGGGACTATACACAACCCCAGGCGAGTACATAGTTCCCCTTTTTTACTATTTTCAAATGTTTTGGGGTGATTCATATGTGTAATCGATCTGTTTTCAAAATGTATGGCATACGTGTGTTCACTAAGTGCTTTTATGTGTATTATTCCGATTATGCAAATGTAATGTTTTATCCTTAAGTGATCTACATATCTTCATAGTTATATTCATATAGGATATTTGAAGTACAGTCTTAGATCTTCCTATCTTCATAGTGAGATTTTTAAGAAGTACTTTACAACTCGATGGTTGGTTTTTGTGTAGTTTGTTGGTGATTTAGATAACGAAACTAGATAATACAATAAGCACATGGTGGATACGCCGCTGGTACTTCCTATATATAAGTGTGCTTATTGTATTACCTTTCGTGGCGTTATCCCGAATCACCATTAGGATTTAGGATTGTTTTGATTCAATGATTCAATGTGACAGAACCCGAATCCTTATAGCATCTATCTATCTTCATAGGTTTATTCTTGTAGGATGTTTAAAGTACTGATATTGGAGTCCTTGATTGGATTCATTGTGTGCTTTAATCCGTGTTTACAAGTTGGTACAAATTGACGATTTATGTGTTATGTGGTAGTTGTGATTTGGATAACGAAACGGGTGTAATAAAATAAGAACATGGTGGATACACCGCTGGTACTTCCTATATATAAGTGTTCTTATTTTATTATTCTTGTAGCGTTATCTGGATCACTTTAGGATTTTGTGTACAATTGTTTCAATGTTTGATTATCAAAATCTTTGTAGAATCTCCCATATTTTTATATGTTAGATTCTTAGAAAGATATCTGAAGTATTATCATGACTCATTGATTTGATTTATATAATACTTATATAAGTTTTGAATTATTTCAAAACAGTTATTACTAAACCTTGATTGGATTCCTAATAACATAATAACAAGTTTTTACAATGGTTTAATCGAGATTTCAATATAAGGCATAAAATGACTTAGTAAATATCATATTACCATATACAAACCTATTTTGTCACGAGTTTTCACAATTAAGATTTATACCAAATGTTTTGCCATTTATTGGCTAATAAAACCTATGTATTCGCCGGCATTTTTATGCTGACTGTTTTTGCATATGTTTCAGGTTTTCGACTGTTCAAGCATGCAACACATAGGACTGCATACAGGCCTTAGACTTCTAAAAAGAACAATTACATGTATTCTTTGTTTGTAAAACGATGTTAATGATATTGAAACAATTTAGTACCAGTAGTTGTGAGAAATTTGTAACGTGACTCCCCGATATTTCCGCCGCATGCTGTTATATTACGCGATTGGGGTGTTACACACAATGTATACAAATGGCCGATGCCGGCTTAGGCCATCTTGGTATATCCTCAACAAATTGACGTAGCCATTCTGCCTCTTCACCTGCTTTAGCTAAAGCGATGAACTCTAATTCCATCGTGGATCTAGCGATAACTGTTTGTTTTGACGATTTCCACGATATAGTAGCACCTCCAAGTGTGAATACATACCCACTTGTTGCTCTGGAATCATTCGTGTCAGATATCCAATTTGCATCGCAGTGTCCTTCTATCACTGCTGGATATCTGTTATAATGCAACCCGTATTCCCGAGTGTATCTTAAGTAGCGAAGCAACCGATTGATACAGTTCCAATGCATTAAACTTGGGTTGCTCGTGTATCTACTTAGCTTGCTCATAGCATATGCTATGTCTGGTCTAGTACAACTCATAAGATACATCAAGCTACCAATAACTCTTGAGTATTCCAACTGGTTTACGGGTTCACCTCTATTCTTGGATAGATGTTGACTTGTGTCAAGTGGAGTTCTAGCTTCATTAGAGTCATTTTCATTGAACTTCTCAAGAATTTTGTCCACATAGTGGGATGGACTTAAAACAAGTCCACTTTGGGTTCGCGTGATTTTGACCCCCAAAATCACATCTGCAAGACCCATGTCTTTCATGTCAAATCTTGCCTTTAGCATGTTCTTTGTTTATTTTATGATTTTGTCATCACTTCCAGCAATGAGCATATTGTCTACATATAGACATAAAATGATATATCCATAAGTTGTGTCCTTCACATACACACACTTGTCACATTCATTGATTTTGAACCCAGTATCAAGCATGACGTGATCAAACTTTTGGTGCCATTGTTTTGGAGCTTGTTTCAATCCATACAAGGATTTTACAAGTTTACACACTTTCTTTTCTTGCCCAATAGCTGTGAAGCCTTCGGGTTGCTCCATGTAGATTTCTTCCTCTAGATTTCCATTCAAGAAAGCTGTTTTCACATCCATTTGGTGGACATCCAAATTTCTAATGGCGGCAATGGCAAGCACCATCCTGATGGATGTTATTCGCGTAACTGGCGAATATGTATCAAAGTAATCTAAACCTTCTTGTTGTTTATATCCTTTGCTCACCAACCTTGCTTTGTATTTATCGATGGTCCCATCTGGTTTCATCTTCTTCTTGAAGATGCATCGATATCCTAGTGGTTTACATCCTTGAGGAAGATCCACTAGTTCCCAAGTATGGTTTTGTAAGATAGAGTCTATCTCACTTTTGATTGCTTCCCTCCACTGAGGTCCTTCTGAGGAATGCACCGCTTGTTGGTACGTTTGAGGTTCATCTTCTACCATATAGGTAAGAAACTCAGGGCCAAAGGATTTTTCAGTCCTTTGCCGTTTACTTTTCCTGATTTCAACTTCCTCAGTATTAGATTGTTCTCGAGGTTCATCGATTTCAACTTCACCCTCGGAAACAATTTCCTCAACGGGTCTAGAAGAACTCGGATCACTTTTATCTAAGCATGGGAACATATGTTCAAACCATGATGCATCCTTAGATTCCATTATGGTGCCTTTGCATATTCCATGATTCTTAGAATCATGCACAAGAAAACGATAAGGACCATAAGGACGGGTGTATCCTATAAATACACAATCCACCGTTTTGGGTCCTATTAGTAGGCGCTTAGGTGGTGTGACCACCACCTTAGCTAAAAACCCCCACACTTTCAAGGATTTATGTGGTGGTTTCTTTCCCGTCCATAATTCATAAGGCGTTACATCCTTTTTCTTATTGGGTATCATGTTTAACACATAATTTGCCGATAAGATTGCTTCCCCCCCACATGTTTTGGTTTACACCAGAACTTATCATCATGGCATTCATCATTTCTTTCAAAGTACGATTTTTCCGTTCCGCTATGCCATTTGATTGAGGGGAGTAAGGAGCCATGAGTTCGTGGATGATTCCACTTTTTGAACATACGTCAATAAAAGGTGAAACATATTCACCTCCTCGATTGCTCCTTACGATTTTGATTTTCTGATTTAGTTGATTCTCAACTTCGGATTTGAACAAGATAAACTTGTCAATAGCCTCGTCCTTACTCTTACGTAAGTACACATAGCAATACCTAGTACTATCATCAATGAACGTGATGAAGTACTTATTCTCACCATGAGTAGGAATTGCCTTTAGATCACACACATCAGTGTGGATCATCTCGAGGGGTTCGGTGTTTCGTTCAACCTTTTTGAATGACGATTTCGTTTGTTTTGCTTCCACGCAAGTTTCACATTTATTAATTGAGTCGATATCTAATGTTGGTGTGCAATCAAGTTTAATTAAACGACGAATGGAATTATAATTAACATGACCTAGTCTACCATGCCAAAGATTTGAAGACTCAATCAAGTAAGTAGAACTAGTAGCTGTTTCTTTCATTGCGTTCACAACTATTACATTGAGTTTAAACATTCCATTTAGGGCATAGCCCTTACCAACATACATACCATTTTTGGTCAACACGACCTTATCCAACTCAATAACCATTTTGAACCCAAACTTGTTCAATTGCCACCCCGACATAAGGTTCTTAGGAATTTCTGGAACATACAACACATTTGACAAAGTGAGTTCCTTTTGAGAAGTCATTTTCAAAACCACATTCCCCTCGCCTTTGATTTCGGCCGTGGCGGAATTTCCCATAAAAACCTTTTCACCATTAGTCACCTCCTTGAAGGTGCTAAACAGGTTCATGTCAAAACACACATGACTGGTAGCCCCCGTATCAATCCACCAATCGTTGTGGTTTTTCCCAACCAAGTTAACTTCCATGACCAAAATCGAGAGGTCCGTGATCATAGCAATGAGGTTATCAACCTCATGAACCATGTTAACTTGTCGAGCATTTTCCTTCTTTGGAAGCTTGCATTCGTTGGCCTTATGGCCTTGTTTCTGACAATTATAGCAAATTCCTTGGAACTTCTTTTTCCCAACTCCCCCCTTAGGACCAAGGTTGGAGCGTTTCCCATGAGCTTTCTTTCCACCTTTTCCACCATTCTTGTTTCCCTTCGAAGATTGGCCATGCTCAACAATATTAGCCTTTGCCGTTTCAGGATTATCAATCCTTTTCAAAACAACTTTATTATCTTCTTCAATGCGAAGGTGAACCACAAGATCTTCAATGGTCATTTCCTTCCGCTTATGCTTGAGATAGTTCTTGAAATCAACCCAGCTTGGTGGTAGCTTTTCAATCATAGCCGCACCTTGGAATGTCTCGCTGAGCACCATTACTTCCGCATGAATATCATGAAGAATAACTTGAAGTTCTTGGACTTGGCTAATGACAGTTTTAGTGTCTATCATTTTGAAGTCCAAGAACTTAGCCACCATGAATTTCTTAGTGCCCGCATCTTCTGTTTTGTATTTGCGGTCTAAAGACTCCCACAACTCTTTGGCAGTCTTGGCTTTACAATACACATTGTAAAGCGTATCAACCATACCATTCAAGATATAGTTGCGGCACAAGAAATCCGAATGATTCCAAGCATAAACCGCGCTCACTGATTGAGCATTCATATCCCCTTCATCCACATGGGGAACAGTTTCAGTCAAGAACCGTGCTAGGTTCAGAGTGGTCAGATAAAAGAACATCTTTTGCTGCCACTGTTTAAAATTCACACTGTTGAATTTCTCAGGTTTCTCAGCATGCGAGACTGTGTTAGGCAGTGGTGCAACCAGACCGGTTGTGATAGTAACAGCGGAAATCATGACAGCAGTCATGACTGCAGAAACAAAAGTAGACATGGGCTGGGATGCCATTCTGAAAAGAAAAGAAAATGCAGGAACAATTAGTAAGATACTCTGTTTAAGTTTGTTAGAAAACTGGTACTGATCAGAACTGCAAAATTAATCAGAAACAGAAATAACAGAATGTAATAAAATGCAGAAATAATAAACGAGTGAACCGGGCTTGTGTTTGACACAATTCCCTTAAACAGATTCGTGGTTTGTTCCCAAGGTACGCCGGTTCGAAGCAGCACCGCGCACTGCCTGACCTGAACACTTGCCTGAAAAGAAAAGCAACTCTGTTGCAGAAACTGAGATTGAGAGAGGAGAAGTTTGTTGAGGTGTATCTAAACTGATCAGCTTGATCTCCTTTTATAGTGACCGAAGCATAACTGAATTATGGCCATCATTGCAGAGAATTAAAACCATAATGAAGGTCATTAGTGTAGCAGTTAAAACTGATACATAATGATCACAATAATTCTCATAATGATGGCAGTTTAAAACTGACAGAAAATAATGATCATTAATACTAATAATCATTTTAGTTATAAACTTAAAAAAAACGAATCAGTTATGAGTCTCGAGTGCAAAAACTGCCTCACGTGAGCCCGGGTTTTCGGAGTTGCATTTGTGTCCGTAGGACGTGCGGGCATACGCGAGTTCAACTAAATCCAGTTCCATTTTTTGCACCCCCCTGCGCGCGTGCGGGTAGGACTTGTGGTAAAACATGTCATAAGACTTCAAAGGCTTCATTAAGGTTTCACCTTATAAATAGCCTATCTTTTTGTTCCCACACAAATGTGGGACAAGGTGAATTACCAACTTGAGACTTTCATTCACACTAAACTTCCAACACACTAGACATAAGGACGTGATATTAATGCTAAAATTTGATTAGAAAGTTAATCATAAACTTGATAAAAGAAGTATACAAATCATGCCCGCAAGGTGTTTGTTAAAATGCCTAAACGAATGTTCATATGTTGAAATTATGAATGAAACGCGTAATTGCCTAATTTGATTAATTACTGATGATATGTGATAATACGGATTCTAATCGTGAGGTTGATTTAAATTAATTGCACATATCATATGATTAAAGGTAGTTAACTTTTGGAAAGTTAAACTAATCAATGACGAAGTCGACTAGTAGTTTAGACATAGAATTCGTAAGATGGAATAGTCGTAAATGATAGTGACTAATCTAACCGTTTTACGGATTACGATGATAGTTTGATGCTTAACAAGCTAGGTGGAGGCTTGGGAAAGAAGCGGGTCAAACGAATCGAGTAGGCGGAAAAAGAGCATAACCGGATGCAAAGTAAGGGAAACTTACACCTTTTTGTAGAATATGTGTTTATTCTAAAAGTTTCATTCAAGATATGGTTCCGACCCGAAATGGTACGGGTCGGAACATATCAAAAGATGAAATACCATGTATAATGGTAAAAAAAGGGCGAAATGGTAAATTTAGTCATGAAATGACATATTTAGAACGAGTTTTCGAATGGCTACTGTAGGACCGGTTTTGACTCCGAAACGATTGTGTAATCGAACGTGTAACGTGCGGAATCCGTACACGAACGCGACCGAACACACGAGATGTAATATAAACATGATTCTATTGATAAATCTGAAAACGTACAACACCTGAATCACAAACAATGAACTTTCTCTCTCTAGCTTCTCTCTCTAACCTCTAGCTCTCCAAGTTCCAAAAGTTCCAAAAGTTCTAAATGAGAACCCTAAAGGTTCTATTTATAGGCCAAGGAGTTTAATGAGGAATCTCATTAATTACAATTATGCCACCTTGCCTTTTTGACTAAACATCACTAAAATAACAATATAACTCCCGTTTTCTTCGGTTTCTGCTACGGCTAGATTGACGGAGGCGATAGACAGATAATGCATTAACAGCTACTTTATAAGTAAGCCTAAACGAATAAAAAGGGTAAAACGGTGATTTGGTCACGTATAAATGGATGAAAGTCGAAGCTTTAAATGACACCAAGTGGCGTAAACTATGTTGGGTTAAACGCATAAGAAATGGGTTAAGGTGACATAACTAAATGGTGAGAAATCCGAAGAAAGTTACTTAATGAAATGGTGAATAAATACCATTCAATTTAAGTGCAAAATGTTCGGTCGTTTAAAACTAAACGGGTCAAATGGTAATGTTGATATCATTTGACAAACAATGACTAATAAGTGCTTGTCAAGTCTCATGTTCACAGGATAATATGGTTTATGAATTAGCAATGCTATGAATTAGCATATTATCGAGGAAAGGTATTAAAATGGGTCAATATGTTGACCCGAGCCAGGTACGTATAAATATGATTGTAGTTAAACGTGCAATTTTGGTCAAATAAGTAGTGAAAGTCCTTCGTTGTAAAATGAGGGACTAAGTTGACCAAAACGCCCCTGATGGGTAAATCGGGCAAACGACTCTTATGGTTGTTTAAGAATTTGTATTATGATTATGGTATCCTTAGATACGTACAGAAGTTATAGGCATAAACATTCGTGGGTCAAATGACTAAAAATGGGTCATTTGCGTAAAATAACTAACCGAAGGGTAAAATTTGGGATAATTGGTTCATTATGTTAAATCCGCCACAAAAATAGTTGTGGTGGAATATAAGTGGTTATTTAATATGGGAATGCGAAGTGTGAAAAGAAAAGAGCGAGTTTGATGCTTAAATGCTTAAAAGTCCCATAAACGGGTCAAAATAAATTAAGAAATTAAACGTGGATTAAGTGTTAGAAAGATATAAATAAATCGGTGAATGTAAATGCGTACGCAAACCCTGTAATGGGAGCAAAAATGCTAATGTTTGACAAGTCCGGGATGGGTAAAAAGAGACAAGTCATAACCTTCGTCAAATAACTTATAGTGTGACTTAAAACTAAACGGGTCGAATAATCATAAAAAGGGAATTATGGGCCATTAGCTTATAATTCGGATTTCGATGCGAACAAAAATGATAAAAGGATCCGTAATTTAATTACGGACGTATAGGAAAAAGAATCACGCAAATCGGACAAGTAGATAAAAAGTTACGACACTTGGAAGTTTGAATTTCGATAAAAAACCATAGCTGGGCAAATTGCAGGTTTTAGTAAGAAACCTGCTGGAAAATAGACTTCCCCGCACCACGCGACGGGACACAACAGTTGGGGCGTGACACGCGATACGAGTCGCGGCCCACGACAAGTATTGCTTAGTCTCTCGCGGCCCGCGAGAGACACAAAAGCTGGAAAATTATTTTTCGTTTGTTGTTTGATGCTTGGGACTTGTTTAAACTTGTTTATCAGCTATCAAAACTAACCTCTAAGTTGGTTTTGATCATAGGTAAATGTCAAGAGTTCCCGGATGAACATCATGCGACGAGCAAGGACCGAACACGTGTCATTCGCATCTTCCGCGATAATCTTATTTTGCTTTCGTTACAAGTGTACTTTGTAAACACTTAAACTATGTTAAAATGTTTTAAACAAGTATGAATGTTGACATGACATAGTTTTTGTCAAGTCGCATTTTTTGTATAAAATGTGTATGTAAATGTCATAATAATCGTTAAATATTAGTAAGGGTCTTACATACACCACTCACAACTGTGGTCGTGAGCTGTAAATGAAGTAGAGAGCATCCTATGTTGATACCTGCAGATAGTATTAGCGAAATACAAAAAAAAAGAAATTAATAAATAATAATAATCACAATAATTACTGTAATATACGTACGTACCTGTACAATGGATCATCAACATGTGAAATCATCCCCTTCGACTTGTCGTGCTCCCAAGTACCTGCCCCGACAACCACCTACCTAAACCATAAAAGAGTGGGTCTATCAACCACCACTAGCCCCTGCGTATAAATGTCAGTATCGATCTCCTCATGCAGGTATAAACCATTATGAACCGCAAACTAAGCTAACGTCATCGAACATAAAACACTAGTAAGCCTGAAAGAAACCTCAGGAGGAGGGGGAGGAGTATGTGGCTGTGTAGGCGGCTGGTCGGCCCGAGGAGGGTGAAATGTGAATGTCAATAAAAACTCGACCAGCAGCTCCATGTAGCTCGGCGTGTGCGCTAACTCAAAAAGACGATGCCACGACGAATCCACGGGAATGAAATAACGCAGTCTAGGCGTCTCACCAATAGCCTCGATTGCATCCCAGTCGATCGCGACATGAGATCCAATGTGCTTCCTCCTAAGCTTCTGGCAAAACGGAAGGCGGGGGTGCCCTCGGTAAACTCTAGTTATGGGTGACCGACTAGCGGATCCACCGGCGGTGGCGGATCCCGCGGATGTGGTGCCTCCTGCATCTGAATCTCATCCTCGTCCATAATCAATCTGTAAATAAATACCGTATACGTATAATAATACTAAGAATAATAATATTTATTATTATTATAAAACTTATTTTAATACTAATAATAATACCAACAACAACAGCAACAACAACAATAATAATAATAGTAACATAAATAATAACAATTTTAACAATAATATCAATAATAATAACAATTTTAACAATAATAATAAAAATTAATACTAAGAACTAAAAACAAATTAACTGCTCTGTCTATGCCTCGTATAGAGGTAGACGGGGCGTCGTGTTCTACACAATTCATCTTCAACAGTGAAGAACAAACCCCAAACCCACAAAATTCACAAAATTCAGCCAATCCTATGGTTCTAATGTATAAACGGTCGAAGAATACGAAAATATAGGTTGAAATACGTACCAGGGAAGCTTCAAATCTAAAAAATACGGTCCAGATACGCTCCAATTGGTATGTCCGTACGTACGTGTCCGTATGGTGTGTGTGTGTGTGTGTGTATTTGGGGGGGGGGAGATATGCAGAGGTCATCTAGGTTGTCCCCTGATATACGATGTCACACCCTGAATTTTGCGGAAACGTGATTGCGTGTGACTTGCTTAATATTATTGCATTCAACCATAACAAACAACTATATGTTATAAACGATGATGTCCATCCATAATTAAGTTTCAAAATATTACAACCAACATTGTTTTAAATCCAAACATAGACTTCATGTTTAAAGTACAACACAAACAATGTTTTAAGTTCCATAAGGACTTGACACGATTCAACGATAAAACAAGGCTTTGAAATGTATGTCTTATCTAGGATGAGACATCCATTCCAAACCCTACAAAAAGTGGGATGACATCATTTATTTCAGACAATACTTGAAAACCTTCAACACCCGCCAGATCCATTTCAGTTCCCTGAAATACATGTAGTTTGAATACATCAATAAAAGTTGAGCGAGTTCATGTGTTTTGTATGTGAGCTCGTAATAAACTTGTAAACATTGTATGTATGTATTTGTAAACCCCGGTATGAAAGCAACAAGGAAATAGATCAATTAATGGTTTGCAAGGCCATCAATATGTGTGACGTGATGCAGGAAGGCTCAAACCTAGCGGATTTTGTACCGGGCTCCCAGCTGGAAAACATAGTCACCTCATGGGCCACATCCCGGTCCTAAGGGTGGGGCTCGGAACACCCAAATAAATCTATCCTCATGTCCCTCGGTCCTACTACGAGGATTAATGGTCTTAAGCGTTGTACCACCACTCACATGATCTAACAGTTCATTCCTTAGCTAACCATACAATATGTAAACGTTTGTAAACAATTTGTAACATGTACTTCACCCCTGTAGTTGTAAAGCTGAAAACAGTTAAAAGAAAAGGGGGACATGAACTCACAGTCTTGCGTCTCGAAATCCGGTGTAACTCAAAGCTGTTACTTGATCACACGACTACCTACAAACGTGCTAAGGTGTATTAGAGGATGGGTCGTGCCTTATCTTTAGTCTTAATTAGTATCTTTGAGTTACGTTTCTTATGTCTTAATATTATTCCGAAGTATATAATTATTTGTTAATATAATAAATATTTTAACTTAAATTATATTTATTAATTTTTGGAATATTGGTTAAAATAATATATTTTAACTTGACACATTATGTAATTATACATGTATATCTTCCCCAAGGATGGGTGTATTCATACTCGTATTCTTATACTTGTATGTTTTTGCCAAGTATTGGTGGCGTATTCCGGTGTGTATTTATACATACGAGAATACGTATTTTTATTGTGTTTATTAAGTATTCTCATACTTAATTTTTGTATTTATTTTTCCGGAATATTATTTTCAATAAAAATCACCAATGTACATATATTCTTAAAATATATAAATATTTTAAGAAAACTTGTATAGAAAATAATTTATATTTCTTCCTTGGCAAAAATATTTATATTTTTACATAAACCCCAAAAATAATATACTTTCAAGATTACCTTAGGAAATATTTATAAATCCATTTTTCACCCAAAAATATTATATTCTAAATTTGTTTAAGAAAATATATTTTCTCCAAAAATAATATATTCTCTAATATTTCAAGAAAACATATATATTTTTCCTTTGCCCAAAAATAATATATTTCCTTCTCGTCAAAATATGATATATTTTTGTAACAATTATAAAAATCATATTTTCATTTTCTTGGTTTCCAAAATACCGTTTACCAAAATATACTTATGAATTTAATTTCCGGAATATTTATGTAAGTTATATTCCTTGTTCGGTTTCTCCAATTTTTGGGTATAAATTATATATTTATTTCTTGGAATTTTGGTAATATTTTTTATTGTAATTTTTTGGTATTTTGATGAGTTATATTATTTCAAATCCTAAAATAATATAACTAATACACATAATATACAAGTAATCACACACATTGTGACATCTAAATATATATTTTCCTAAATACATATTTAGTCAGTTTTATTTATTAAAAACCAACCTCCAACATTTGTAATTTTTGTAACAAAAATTATGGCAAATTTTATATGAAAAATCATGGTTAAAATATACTTGTTAACACTTATTTAAAAATATTTTTCTAAGTGTTTAATTTCTAGAAAAATTTTGCGATAGTTTCCCCCTTAAAAATGGAGGTTTCCATGCTTTCAAAGCATATCATTTTCTTTTAAAAATCATCACAATTCATCAACAAAGCAAACAATACTTACCAAGTGCCAAAGTCAAGCCATATACACTACTCCATGAACTTGAAAATTTATAAAAATTTGTAGTAACTTGGTAGAGTGTTTAGTAAGCTTAGTTACCCTTCAAAGTGTGGTTATTTGTTTAAAAACATCATTCTTGAAGATTTTAGATCTTTTCAACTTGTAACTTGATTATCTAAAAATATTTCTTCTTGAATTTTTCTTGTTAATAATATGTTTCTACACTTGATTAACCACTAAAAATGTGATTAGTTTCCTTAAAAACCATGGTTATGTAAATCTTGTAATTTAACTTGGTTTCTTGAGAAAATCATTTTTGAAATCACACATTTACAAGACTTACATTATACTTTGATCATCATCATTCAAGAAAACACTTCATACTTCAAGTTCATGCTTACACATAAGGGTGATCATCTTGATTTATAACATAATCATCCTCTCATCTTGCTAGATCATGTCTTTAATCACAATCTAGCAAGATTTATATGATGTTTAACATCATTAACACAAACAATCAACAATCAAGAAGCATATAAACACTTAAACAACATAGTTCATGATGATTTATAGTCTTATGTTAAAGATTATGTTCTTGATCATTAGTGTTCTTCATGATTAGTTACTTGTATCATCTTTTAACCAACATAACAAGATGTAAAATGGGGTTAGAAAGGTCTTACTACTAGCACAAGGCTAGGGATGATGTTCAAGAAGATGAAGATGAAGATGATGAACTTGGTGGTTAAAAGCTTGTGAGAGAGGTCCTTCACTTAACAATGGCTCCTAGCTCCTTTGTTAAGCTCCTTACACCTTTGGATGACTTTAGAATGGATGGAAATGAAGTGAAAAATGGTGGTGGTGGTCTTGGTTTCGGCCGTAAGCAAGAGGGAGAGAGGGAGAAGAGTCGTGTTGGTGAGTTGTGATGAAAATGAGAAGGTTGTGATCTTGTGGTTATGTTATAAATCCTCCAAAATCAAATTGTCTAATGTGTAATATGTTCTCAAAGTAACAACATGATCCATTAAAATATTCACACAAAATCAAGGGTGGGCCACCCTTGTGGTGACCGTAAATAGGGGGGGTTATAGATTAGGTTGTAATGGATAGTTAGGATAATAGTGGAAATCTAATGTTTTAGTTAGGGTATATAGTTGTTATGATGTTATAATAGGTGTTATGATGTTCGGGGACCATAACTAGCTCGGAAATGATAAAACAATGCTTCTAGTGAAAATTTGGTGTTTCGGGTAGTGTCCGGTTGTTCGGTTGGTTACCGGTTTGTTAAGGTGCTAAACTATGCAGTTTAGTGTGCTTTATGTTATCTTTTGTGACAGTTTTGATTCCCGACACTTAGGAAAGTATTCTAGACCATTTAACCATACTTCTGCATAATATTTAGTTGTCTAAAAGCGGATTTTTGCTAAATTCTGCAGAATTCTGCAGTTTATGTGAGTTTTAGGCACTTTCCGGCACTTAAACTATCACTAGGAAGACAATTTTATGATCCTTACTTTCCTATACACTATACTAGTGTAACTCTTGTTTTCTGGCCCATTCTGTGTCTCAATACCATGTCTGTCTACTTACTGAACTCCGTCAGCATTTTCTGTTTTGTCTGATAATTGTGTTAACTTTGTTTCGTGCATCATTTGAATCAATAAAGTGTAGCATGCAATAATGATATGATATTATGCAATATGTGATGCACATGTATGTATTATGACAATAATCAGAAAGCATTCATGTCATTAATTTAAATCAGAACAATCATTAAGGCACTAATCATTGTTTAATTTATCATACGGATACATGAAATTTTGACAGTTGTCACATACGAGGCATAGGCGCCTCGTATAGGCCAAGACGACAAGTATATGCAACTAGCACAATTACAATTTTACCCCTGAAATGCCCCAGTATAGGCCTCATTCAGGGGTAAAATGGTAATTAACCATTTCAGCAGAATCTTTTTGAAATGGTTAATTACCATTTTACCCCTGAATGAGGCCTATTGTGGGGGCATTTCAGGGGTGATATGGTAATTGGCTAGACGACCCGTCTTGGGAAATTACCATTTCACCCCTGAAATGCCCCCAATATAGGCCTCATTCAGGAGTAAAATGGTAATTAACCTTTTAAAAAAGATTCTGCTGAAATGGTTAATTACCATTTTACCCCTGAATGAGGCCTATACTGGGGGCATTTCAGGGGTAAAATGGAAATTCTTTTAATCCCTTTAAAAATATTCAAAAGTTTATCAACAAAAAGTTGTCTCTCAAATCAGACGACCAGTCTAGGGCTGTACGAGGCGTCTAGTATTTTAAAATTAACTTTATACCCCTGACTTAGGCCTATACTGGGGGAATATCAGGGGTAAAACAGTAATTCTTTAAATCCCTTTTAAATATTCAAAATTTAAACAAGAGTGTTTGTCGCTCAGCATAGACGACCCGTCTAGGTCTAGACGAGGCGTCTGCTATTTGTAAAATTACTTTCTTACCCCTGAATTAGGACTACACTGGGGCATTTCAGGGGTAAAATAGTAAATCTTCAAGTCCCTTTTAAATATTCAAAATTTAATCAAAACAAATTTGGCGCTCAGTATATACGGCCAGTCTAGGCCTATACGAAACGTCTGGTTTTGGGAAATTGACCTTATACCCCTGAATTATGACTATACTAAGGGCATTTCAGGGGTAAAAGGGCCTTTTGGAATATAATAGACGTCCAGTCTAGGCCTGTACGACGCATATATATTTATTTTTTTGTAATTAAATTGTTTTATGCAATTGTAATTATAAAAATTATAGAAATTGATACAAAAGATCTTATTAATTACAATAATAATAATTATAATCATATAAATTAATACAAAAAATCCTATTAATTACAAAAATCATTCTTCCGTATCACTGTCGATGTAATTAAGACTCGGGTTTGAGTTTGGTGGTGTGACACCTGTGCCTCCATGGCCATCAAACAGATACCAAATCAATGAAATGTTGTATTTCATACTTGGGATTTGTATAAATATGTGTATCATTTGCACATATCAATTCTTGTTCGATTTCGAGCTCTAAATCGCTTTATGGGAAGTTATACGCGAACTGATGCGTAAACGTAATCAGTTTAACGCGACAAACACTCCGGGATAGTGACATAGGCTTAACA
This sequence comes from Helianthus annuus, assembly GCF_002127325.2. Classification (NCBI taxonomy): domain Eukaryota; kingdom Viridiplantae; phylum Streptophyta; class Magnoliopsida; order Asterales; family Asteraceae; genus Helianthus; species Helianthus annuus. The sequence continues at coordinate 65,623,344 of NC_035433.2, forward strand.
TACCTTAAATAACCTTTACATAACTTAGAAATAAGATTTGGAAGGTTTGGTGTGTCGAAATCAAGCTTATCCGCTTATAGGGACTAGATTCGACAAACTGCGAAAGTATGCCGATTCGTACTATAACAGACATTCTGGAACTTGACCATAAGCTAAACATACCCTAAATATCCTTTACATAGCTTAAAAATAGGCTTTGAGGGGTTCGGTGTTCTAAAATAAACTTTTTGGTCATTCAGGGACTAAAAGCGTCAAAAAGTGCATAAGTTTGCATTTTCGCGCATAACTTACGTTGTAAATACATCCGGACATCCAAAAATTTATGTAATCATTAAAATATTTTATTTTAGTGATTGGTTTTATAAAATTCCATTCGTCACGTAATTTGGATCGTTTTTCATGTTCGTTCGTGTTTCGTCGTAATTAACCGAATAACCTGATCATACGGCCAAACGAACCGACATCCGAGATATTTTTGAGCATGTTTCATGTCCACAATGTTTAGGAATCATTGTAAAGCCTTGAAAATGGCTTAACGGGCATTGGATGTGTCGAAAATAAGCTTAAACAACTGCAGGGACTGAAACTGTAAAACTGAAAACTTTTCTGCTGATCTGCAGCACAGGCGGGCCGCGTAAGCCTATACTGGCTCTTATGCGGGGTGCCTAAAACTCCCAGTTCCGCAAAAATAAGTTGTTTCAACAACAGCTCGGTTTCTATGGTTTGCACCTGGTTTCTTAACATTCTAGGGGCTATTTTAAGTGCCCATGGTTTCACAAATCAGGGGGCACACTTGGACGGCCCAGATCAAAGCTCGTTTTACGAGGAACGATCTTAACGACTCTTCGAAAACTATAAATACCCCACCCCTTTTCCTTCAAAACCCACATTTGATTCTGAAATTCTCTAAGTTGGAGTCTTTGTACTTCATACCTGAGAATTTAAGATCAAAACTTCATCGCTTGGATCTTTTGTAAGCTTCTTTCCTTCTTTTATGCGTTTTTAAGCATGAAAGTCAAACAGTGTTTGACTTTCAGCTTTGGCCAGTCAATGGTCAACAAGAAGTCTGTATGAACTTCATAACATGAGCGTAATCACGATGGTTTTAGTCTCTTGTGACTATACCTACTGATTACCATGTTATTTAGGCATAGTGACGAGTCGTAGTTTCAGTCAAAATGCGTATTCTTGCGTATTTTGCAACCAAACTACCTTTAGATATCAAGACCCTTCGTTTTGATACCAAACTTGTTTTCAAACTTCGTTAAACATGTTTTAACATGTTTAGCTCGTCACTTTAGGTTTAGTGCTTATATAGGGTTGTAAGGTAAGCGGTCTAAACAACCGCTTAGACTTTCGAACCCGACCGGTTTGGTCAATCATTAGGATTCGACCAAGCATATTTTGTGACCATAGTTGTATAGGGAATAACCTTCCGAGGTTATACCTTATGATAGGTAGTTATATGCCTTAGGAAAAATGACCAATATGCCCTTTTTATGCATAAATTCATTTTAAGCATATGTAACCTAAATTTTGACATCTAAACTGATTAGGCAGCATTATTAGACATGTTAAGGCATATAATACTTGTCATAGGGCTAGTTAGGCGGTCTGAACGCGTTTTACGCAAACGACGCGTTAAAGTAGCGTAAGCTACCTAAACGGGTCGTAATGGGTCATAAGCACTTAGGATAGGTTTCGTTTTAGAATGTAGGCTTTCTTAAACCATATTACATGAGTTCCTATACTCATTTGGTTTACGAAACCTCATTCTATCCGATCTTTCGATTTAGGTCTGTTTATTAACATAGTTATCTATATTAGGTGCCGTTTGATTCCGTGATCCCTTTAGCTTTGCTTTGTTGTTATTCAAGACTTCTAAGCACCCTCGAGTGAGTACATAGTCCCCTCTTTTACTATTTTTCAAACATTTTGGGGTGAAACACATGTGCCTACTTGTTACTTTCGTGCTTTTCATATTTTTATGTCCTATACTGGCTATGTTCATTAGTACACTTATAGTACATGATTTCATTATGTTTTATGTTATGTATGTCCATTTAGTGCATACTTAGTACATTATTTTACATTACATTTCATGCTATGTATGTCCATTTAGTGCATACTTAGTACATTATTTTACATTACATTTCATGCTATGTATGTCCATTTAGTGCATACTTAGTACATTATTTTACATTGCATTTCTGTTGCATATGTTCTCGTAGCATATGGACACATTGTTTTACATTTCTACCTTGTATGTTCACTTAGCATACTAGGTACATTATTTTCATAAAACATGCTTACATTTGGTATAACATTTGGTTTGTTTAACGAAACTAATACATTCATTAACATTAGCTACGCCGCTTGGTAGTAAGTAATGGTACCATAGGACTTGACAACTTCCATTCCTGATATCCTAGGTTTGTTTGGATGTAAGGAATGACTGAATCCGAAAACATTTTTGATAACCTTTACTCTAAGGTTATCCTACAGTCTCAAAGCTTGAATGTAGACGTTTAACATTACCGCATAGATGTTCGTATCAGTAAAGCATGCATTATTTTGCAAAACATAACTTTTGATTATAATTTATCAAATGCATTGTTTTGTACTCAACATTTGTTTGAACATTACATTTTGATAGGGTTGAGTAAATGCTTTTAATTCAATAAAGGCTTTTATTCACTATACATTACAGTTGTTTACACAATAACATCTCAACATTTGTTTGAACATTACATTTTGGTGGTTTGTTTGGTAAGTGATTTAAATAACGAGGCGTGTGTAACAAGATAAAAGCATGGTGGATACGCCGCTGGTACTTCCTATATATAAGTGCTTTTATGGTATTACATATCGCAACGTTGTTTAAACCATTTCACGTTTGACATAATACATTTTACACTTATAACATTTCTTCATGAAACATTGTTTTACAAACAACTCATTTTACTTGGTCATTTATTTATCTATGTATCTTTCTTTTATATCATCTGATTTCGTATCACTGTTTATATGATTTATAAAAGAAAACATTTTACAAGGTTTATTATAAGGTTTTGAACCCTCTAAGTTTTTGAAATCTCGTCAAAGTTGGGTCTTATAATGTGAACACGTGCAATCTGGAAGGGTGGATGCCTGTACTCTGAGTTTTATGTCTAAGGCTAGAGTATTCGTACAAATCCACATAATCGGACCAGTCACTCTTACCTGGGAACTCTTGGGGTGAGTGTCCACTTATAGGCTAAAGCATGTCTTCGCGATACATTAATATGACCACCTGTCACACCCCGATATTTCCACATATTACCGGTGGGCCCGGCGGGGAGTATTGTGACGTAGTTGATATCATCATTGTCAATACACACAATATAATAGCACAGCGGAAGACTTGGTAAATAAACTATTACAAACCATAATGTCTGAGTGTCCGAGTGAAGAATGTACAGACTGGAATGTAATAAGATCCACAGGCAGATCATAAATATTTACAAAGAAACAAAATAACAGACTTCAGGTACCTATGGATTTGCAAGATCCTCTTATGACACCTAATAGCTCCAGCCTATTCCGAGAGGTACCTGTCAATCAGTCTTTAAGAAAATACGTCAGTTTACACTGGTAAATACAATTAACTGACTCTTTTGAAAACATTTATGAAAATTGATTTAAGTACACATAGCACAAATCATTTATAACTTGGGATAATTATTTAAAGATAATCTTTTATACAGATTTACATGTTTGTCATACAATTGGGGCCGGTTGGAAGCCGGTCATGATTAACCGACTCACCACTTATAGAACCCACAAAGGAGTTATCCCCAACATGTGGGTTTATATTTTAGCATTTGCATCTGTCAGGTGTATGCCTACACCCCGTGCATAGGTCGTGGCCATTTTCAAATGAAATAAGCCGAGGATATCCAGGACACGGTCGAATTAACCCCCAATGTTTATGTTATCAAACAAGACAGATTAAAATGGGTTATGTAAATTTATTAATCACAATCCGATTAACTGATTTCGTACCCGACCAAGTGGTATTATTATAATACCATATCTCAAGCCCGTATAAGGGAAAATAAGTTAAAAGTATTTACCTAAGCTAATGTGAAAGGTAACTCAGCAGTATAATCCTAAGCTTTTTGATGGTACCTTCTACTGGATGCTATTAATCTGTATAGAAGGTTTAATAACCTATTAGGATGCTAACGGGTCCTTACTTAAGTCAAAGACTTAGACCGGCTAGCTAGAAAGAAACCTTACGGTTCTAAACACTAGATTATGCGGAGACCGGAATAGAATGTGGTTTAGACCCGACAAGCTTGGATACTTGTATGATATGGGTAAACTAATCACATTCTGGAATTTGAGGATTTAATGATAAGGTTAAACCCGTTTCGGCTATTTTACGTAAACTAGTCACATAAACCGATCCGAACACATGAACACATTACGGGTAACCAAATGAATTATATACAGGTCTTAAATGTTATTATACTTAAAATATGTTAATACATCAGTAGGATGTTTACATATATGCCCAAAAAGTAATTTAAATCATGTTAAGTCCCATAAGGGTATTTTGGTAATTTTAATACTTATAAAAGAGATTTTATAATAAACTGAAGTTCTGGCCTTTTGAAATCAGTAAAAATATTTAATTTATCTCATTACATCAGTAAGATATTATATATATGTGAAATTTACTATTTATGACCAAACTATGTCCCGAAAGGTCATTTTGGTCATTTCACATAAGCTTTTAAGGGCATTTTTGGAAACCTGAGTTCATAACTTATACCTACTGTAAAAATATTTAAATTTGTTTAAAAATTCAATAGGTAACAAGTCTTAGATGTTAAATGTTTGTGCATGCATCTGTCGACTTCGTCTTGTATCGAGTCTTAGTCTAGATAGGATAGATCAGGGCACGTTGTACGAGGAAATAGAAAGTTTTAGTGTTAAAAGTGGTGATTCTGCTTGAACTAACTGATTCCGCTTGAAGTGACATTGATTAGTTTCAAGCGAAATCACATGTATCTGATTCCGCTTGAAATGGATCATGTCATTTCAAGCGGAACCCTAAGCCTATATATAGTCGTTCAAGCGAAACCACTTGTATCGGTTCCTGATTTTCATACCGAAGTGCTGCCGGTGTGTTTTGTGACTGTACAAGCTGTTATATCAATCTAAAGTGTGTTTAAAGTGAATTGCTAGCTGTTTCTACGTCAGTTTCTTGTTTTCCGCACCTGAAACTGATCAAAACTCCTCTGATAGACTCATTCGGGTCAGTACACGATCCTACAAGTGGTATCAGAGCTCAGGAGGAGGAGTTCTATACGATTCAGCTTGAAAATGTCTGTTTCTACACCTTCTTTTCAGGATTTACAAGATTTCACGGTCAAAATCGGTTTAATTTTTCACTGTTTGTGTAAAAGTGCATATTAACAAACCCTTGAAAGTTTGAGAGCAAAATTCGGACTAAAAAGTGGTAAAATGGACCTTAGACTAGATTCCGCTTGAACGAACATCATTGTGATTTCGCTCGAAATTGCTTATTCCGCTTGAGATTTTCAAGCGAAATTTGTGATTTCGCTTGAGTTATACTGATTCTGCTCCAAACTGATTTGTGGGTATTTCGCTTGAACAGAAAAGTGTGATTCCGCTCCAAATTGCTGGTGATTCCGCTTCAAAAGTAACAATTGGGTATTTCGCTTGAATTTGGTGTCTGGCTATTCCGCTTGAAACTGAGAATTGAGTGATTCCGCTCCAAAGTAGTTTGTTGGTTATTTCGCTTGGAAAACTTATTTCGCTTGAATATTGTTGTTTTTGAAAAACGTGTTGCCGAAACATGGATTCTGAATTCTACAATGCATTTGCTACATCCCCGACTACTCCGGCTGACATTGCTAAGAATATGAACATGGAAAATGAAACCGGAACTTTACAAAAACCCCCGAAACTTATGGGAATTGAGGAGTACCATGTATGGAAGAATCGATTTGAAAATTGGGTTCAGGCAAATCATCTAAGAGCTTGGGAAAGTATTGAAACCAAATAAGTTAGGCCACAGTCTGCATTGAATGTTGACAAAATCATCTCAGAATTTTTAGATCAAGAGAGAGACAGTTACAAAGGAGAGAAAATGATGATCAGTCTTCTACAACAAGCTGTTAAAGAAGACATCTTTATTTTACTTCAGCATGATGGGAGTGCGTATTCGATTTGGGATGCAATTGGGAAAAATTTTGAAGGAAGTACAGAAATGCTCAAGAGCAAAGCATCTTTGATGAAAAAGGAGTTTGAATTGTTTACCAGTATGTCAGGGGAAACTACAAAGACTCTCATTGAGAGATACTGTCATCTTGTGCGAACTATGTCTCAGCTGAAAATCACTAAAACTCCAGCAGAATGGGTTGAAAAGTTAGCTGACACCTTACCACAGAAAGAATGGGGTACTTATCTGATGATTCTGAAGAATTCTGGAGAGTTTAGCAGGTTATCTATTGGACAGTTTATTGAAAAGCTTGAGGCACAGGATCTGGAACAGCAGAAAATTGCAAGAATGAACAGTTCAAGCCATCAACAAGACATCAAACTGTACTATAAAGGAAATGTTCATACAGTTGAAGCAAGTCCAAAGATTCAAACCGCGTTTAGTACAGGAAATCAATCCGGAACAAGCAGTCAAAGTTCAGTCAACACTAGTGGATTTTCAACTGTTAATCCTCCAAGTGTTCAAAGTGCAAGTGTTGGAAATGATCATATGATTCAGTGCAATGTGGCATTACATCTTCAAAATGGACAAAATTTTTCTGAAGAAGTTGTAAAGAGTCATATGGGATTACTAGTTACTGCTTTGGAATCTTATGAAGGGTTGATTGCCGGAAAAATTGGTAGTCCGATGCTAACAAAGGAAGATTATGACCAGATTGATGCAGAAGAATTGGAGCTTATGGATATAAAATGGGCTTTAGCTAGTGTCCTGAGAAGAGCTGAAAAGTTCAAAATGATTACAGGACGAAATGATTTTTTTGGATGCTCATCTTTCAGTTTTAGGTTTTGATAAATCTAAAGTTACCTGTTTTAAATGCAGGGAAAGAAGTCACTTCAAAAGAGAGTGCAAAAATCAGGAGACTAGTGGAGCAAAGAATCCCTTTGGAAAAGATGATTACTATCGGAAGGCAATATATCAGCAAATCACTCATCAACCATATCAACAGAAGGATTCTCAAACTACACATGGAAAAATGATCGAAGATGCAACCAAGAAGGCTTATTATGGCATTATTGATCAAGATGATGAGAAAGTGGCTGATGGTTTTAGCTGGGACAAGTACATTCCAGCTGATCCAGATGTTAAAGCTTTTATTGCTCAGGTTGTTCAAAAGCCAGAGTTGATGAAAGAATGGATGGCTGTGTTATCTGACGAAGATGAAAAATCTGTTTCTTCAGAAGATAGTTCAATAGAAAGCAGCGATGATGATGAAGAGCTTGAACAGATAAATGTTGGAAAAACTCACTTATCTTCTGACAGTTTTGAATTTTATTTTGCAGATAAACTGAAGAAACTCAAAGAGAGAAAAGCTGCAAAAGAAATGAAAGAAGTCAAGATTGTTGAGAAGATAGTTGAAGTTGAGAAGATAGTTGAAGTAGAAAAGGTGATTGAGCAGATTGTAGAGATTGAAAAGATAGTTGAAGTCACAAAACCCTGTCTTACATGTTCAGAATCCTGCAAACAATGTGAAGAAAAAGATGAGAGGTTTAGTGAATCGGAAAAGTTAAAAGAAAAGTTGTTGTTCGATATCAAGAATTTGAAAGAATCATATGATGTATTGAACAGAACAGTGAATAGTTTGCAGAAAACTAATTCTGAACGAGAAAATGCTTTAAAGATGATGAATGCAACCATGATGTCGAAGCAGAAAGAGATAAATTTTTACATTGAAGAATGTGCAAAATGGAAGCAAGAGTTGGATGGTGAAAAAGTTGAAAACGAAAGAATCAGAAGATTACTGAGAAGTTATACAAGTTCTGATTACTTAATTGACAGAATTTATCCTACTGTTGTAGGTTTTGAGGCGTTTAAATATGAAGAAAATGAGTCAAAGAAGAAAAAGGATACTGGTAAGAAACAGAGTGTCTGTTATAACAAGTGTCCGCCTCCAATATGGGAAGGGTACTCGCCTAGAAAACCGAATGAGGAACAAGTTAAAAAGGCAGTCAATTTAAAGTTAGAGTCCGAGTTAACCGATGTATTACCAGACAACATTGACATCACGTTCACAGCGTCCGACACAGATCATGAGTCAGAATTAATAAAAAGAGTGGTTGATCAGGTGTTGGATAAGGATGAGGAGTCAGAGTCAAAGTCCGAGTCCGAAAGTTCGTGTTTGTCGGTTGGGAGTTCGAATTCGTCCGAAAAGAGTTCAAAATCGTCGGGAAAACGGGTTTATAGTAAAGAATTTTTGTTGTTAAAATCTAATTTGAATGATGAAACTTTTGAAGTAGCATATACTTTGAATGATTCTGACAAATTATATTTTGATAAAGAGTTTCCAATAAGAAGTGTTCGATTTGATATGATCAAAAAGGTTTTCAAAATGACAGAAATTAATATTTCTGAAATAAAAGATTTAAATCTTACTGGAAAACCTAAAAAATACACTTCAAGAGTTACACAACGGTTAAACAAGAAAAAAGGTTACAGTTCTGGTTATGGTTTTCAAAAGAAACCAAATCATAACCGTAATTTCAAAAAGAAAGGTCTTGGTTTTATTCCACCAGAAAACTATAAAAATGAGAAAATTTCTAAAAATACAAAATTTGTTTCAGGACCGTCTGCTGAGGAGGAAAAGAAGAGCTCATTCTGGAGACAATCAAATCAAGAATTTCTTGCTGCGAAGAAGAAGAATGAAGTTTAGAGAAAAGAAACCAGAACCTGTTTTAGATGCAATGAAATTGGTCACATTGCATGGAACTGTCATAAAGCAACCAATACAAAACAGGGAGTTTCTGGAAAATTGAAAGAAGTTGTTGTTGATAAAACTGAACCACCAACTGAGAAATTTAGAGTATTCAAAAATTCAACATATGAAGTTGGTGAATGTTCGAAACAGTTTTACAGGAGAAGTGTGAAGCTTGACAACCAAAAGTGGGTTGTTAAGAAATCTGATGAGAAATCTGGCGATGAATCTGATTCCACAAAATCAGAGGAGCCACATGTTGTTAAAAAGAGTGAAAACTCAGTACCTTCAATGGATGATGAGAACTTTCCACCGTTGAGGACTGAGAATTTTAAACAAAAGATTGGGAAGGTTGAGATCTCGAATCAATTTTATTCTGAAAAGGATGAATTTGATGTTGAGAAAGCTTTTAATGGGAACGTGAAGAAGATTTTTGGAAAGATGATCAATGGAGAGGTTAAAGGGGTAAAAGATTTTTATGCTAAAAAGAAAGCAACTTACACCCCAACTGCTGATGAGTTGATTTCACCCAAGGCTGGTCAGGCTTGGGTGGACATTTTCTTTCACTGAAAAACCTGACTTGCCGGAGATCCCAAGTTTGTAATTGCGGATCAGGAATCGGCATCTTTCTTAAATTGATTTTGTGAAATGAATTTTAAAATTTTTATATTTTATAGGTGATGGACTATGCCGGAGCTTCCAGGTTGGTAAGTGCGAAGCAGGAATCGGCATCTTGATTGGTAAAATGGTTTGTGTAGATGTTTATTCCTATAAGTGGATAAATGTTTTGCATATTTTTACAAGTGGTAAGAGGTTGGATCTTACAAGTGATTCGTCAAGGTCATTAGTTTGAACTTGATGTAATCCTTATATATGTGATTGAATGAACAAGATGATGAACCAGTCCCTTCAAGTGGTAAATTCAACTAAACTAATTTTCCGGAAAAATCATTTTGATTAAAACAAACTTAAGTGTTTTGAAATCATAATGAGAAAATAGTTTGTTGATAGGGGGAGTTCTGATTGTTTATGCCTAATGGATGGCGAATTGAAGCAATTTAATATCGGTTGTCATGTTACTTGTATAGTTTGTTTTCAAATTTTGTTTCTAAGTAGGTCAAGAGCTTAGTTTGGTTTCTCAAAATTTCTTTAAATGTGTTTGCATTTTAGGGGGAGTAGAAAATTTCAGAAAATCCAAAAACATTAGAAAATTTGAAAAAGCCAAAAACATGATAAAATCAAAAATGAGTTTTGCTGTCAAAAAGAGGAAATGATAGTACATGAGTGGACTGTCACAACATGCTAAAGAATTGGAAAGATAAAATGTGATAAACAATCTCACTGATGATATGCAAGGTTTTTACACATTTAGTAGATTGTGACGAGATAAGACCTAAATTTCAAACTTGCTTAGATCGTGGGGAACAACTTCTTGGATATATGGGTAACCCCCGAAATCTTGTTTGAAAGGTCCCTCTTTCTGAGATACTAGGTCTTTATACACAGTGATATCTGGGGTATTATCCCGGGACTTCTGCTGAATGGAAATTCTGACCTAGTCCCCGTATAATACTTTCTGCAAATGCTTTGAAATATAAGCTCGCCCTCAGCAAAATGATGAAACAATAAAATTAATAATCATTGTTGTTGTAAAAAAGATCCTCTAAAGGGGACACACCCAAAAGTTGAAGCTGTCATCTCTTTGTGTATACGGAAGTATCGACCTGAGCTCTCACGGCCCTCGCAATTAACCCCTTTACAGATATCATCTGTGGTATACTCACCTGTAAGACTGAATATTGGGATCTGGATACGGGAGTATATTCAAATAGTGGGACACGCGAATAAGTTAAGTGCTTAAAACATTAATATTTTATCTCGGAACAATTGAAATTTGTGTGAAAATTTAAGTGGACCAATATACTGACAATCTAGGTGAATTGTTTAGAACTTAAAATGAAATGTAGCTTAACGATGTTGGTGATTTGTCTCAAAACTGATATAATCCTCTTACACAAACTCACAAAAATATTGTATGTAAATATTTCTTTACTGCATTACATTTTTCCTTATTATAAAATCCAAAAAGATTTTTAGTGTGTTCTAGCACAAATTTTGAAAAATTCAAAAAGATTTTTGACAACTGGTATTGGAAAGCTGATTTTCAAAATTCTAAGTGCTAAACATGATGACCAATTTGTGAGGGGGAGTATGTTCTTAATCAAATGTATTTTAATCAAATTTACAAGTGGTTCATCAGGATTTTCATTAAATAAATTTTCTGTTTGATTTGAGGGAGAGTTTGAGTTGGTGCATACATGTTAATGTTTAAAATTGTAAAATTTATTGTTGGGTAGAGGATGTGCAGGATTGATTGGTTCCTGATGCTGAGCTGGATAAGACCCAGGTTAATCGATTCTGAAAAGCTTGTGTTTGAAGAGCCAGGTTCCGATACCTGAAGATTCTGAATGAAGAATGTGAGTCAGAGCATGATCCTGAAGCAGATGATGCTGATGAACTTAAGGAATGCTAGCACATTGTTAGGGGGAGTTTGTTTGATGATAAGAGAAAAAGTGAAGCCCAGAGACTGATCAAGATTGAAGACGCAAAGACTCGACACGAAAGACTCGTCAACATCTGAGGGGGAGTCTGTTAGTGCATGCATCTGTCGACTTCGTCTTGTATCGAGTCTTAGTCTAGATAGGATAGATCAGGGCACGTTGTACGAGGAAATAGGAAGTTTTAGTGTTAAAAGTGGTGATTCCGCTTGAACTAACTGATTCCGCTTGAAGTGACATTGATTAGTTTCAAGCGAAATCACATGTATCTGATTCCGCTTGAAATGGATCATGTCATTTCAAGTGGAACCCTAAGCCTATATATAGTCGGTCAAGCAAAACCACTTGTATCGGTTCCTGATTTTCATAACGAAGTGCTGTCGGTGTGTTTTGTGACTGTACAAGCTGTTATATCAATCTAAAGTGTGTTTAAAGTGAATTGCTAGCTGTTTCTACGTCAGTTTCTTGTTTTCCACACTTGAAACTGATCAAAACTCCTCTGACAGACTCATTCGGGTCAGTACACGATCCTACATTAAATATGGTTTTAAACCATATTATGCACCTAATTAGTGTAAAACTCGCTAATTGAATATAATCAAAATGTTTATGTAATTCTGAGGTTTTGATCAGTTTTAAATGTTCAAAATAATTTATTTATTGTATGAAATCAGTAGGAAAAAGTTTGGCATTTAAATCATTTGTTAATCTCATTTTATGCCAAAAAAGGGTATTATCGTCATTAACCGAATTACACAAGAACTCTATGTTTAAAACAGATTATATAATCTGACCAAAATTCTTAAAATTCCTTAAATATAATATCTTAACAGTAGGTAATGAGTTTTGGTCCAAAATCTAAGTTTAAAGGTGCATTATGCAAGATATCGTAAATTAATTACTAAAAAAGCTTCTAATTACGATATCGCGCATAACTCCTATTTGAGACCAAGAACTGATGTTAAATTTTTGGGACAAGCTTATATATCAGTAGCAAAGGTTTTTGTCCACTCGTATTTCTAAAATTCTCATTTGTGTGTCAAAAGGGCATTTATGGCATTTTTAAGCATATTAACGATCAAGAGCATATAATTCAAATCACTAAGAACCATGCAATATAACTCCAGGGGGTTATACTACTAAGTAATGTGGTCCAAATGGAAGCTTAAAACATGGGAGAATTAAGCTTGAACGGGTCAGAACTGGAAGTCAAAGCAAAAGTCAAGCTTTTGCGACTTTCGGTTATAAACTGACCTTAGACTGATAATTGTCGGGTTAGGACTGATAAAACATGTTCTAATATTAATTACCAAGTCATTAGAATGTTAAAATATAATTTAGAACCTCTGTGTTATTAGTTTAATTCATTTTTAAACTTTCTGTCCAGTTTTCAAACTAGTTTGACCCGACAATTAACTGGTCAAACGAAATAATTATGAGGTGCCCTTTTAAGGGTTAATCACCTATCGTAATATGGTTCCATAACCACTTTCGTTTTGGTCAGTGGCTGGACCATTTGTGATTAAACCGAAAATTAAACCTTAATTACGATATGTTTGACTTGTCGGTTTTAAAGCTAATTAAAACAACTAAGCAGGGATTAAGACTCTTACTAATGGTCCTTGCTATCTTTTCTACACTTGAAATCCTTCTCCTAATGCTTGCAAGCTCCAGATGAGAGTTCTTTGAAAGTTTGCAAATGAAGTGAGCATAAGCTTATGAACTAGTGCCCTTATATACTAATTTCCAACTTCATGGATCACTTGCAGCTGCTATAGGAGTCCCTAGGATCACCCCAGGTGTCCTAGTGGTTTATTAAAACCGTCCAACAGTCCAAGGTTTCGAATAGAATGAGTTTACGTAACACCTCGTAAAATCACGTCCAATGATGTATTGACACGTGTAATAAACCCTAATAAAGTCAAACGTTGAATTTGAGGGACTAATTTTGCGAAAGAACAAAAAACAAACTTTGAGAATAGAAGGACTGGAAATATTAACATGCTTATTACAAGCCTCTGAATAACATTACATGGTAATTATATTCACAAATGAGCCACTTGTTGATCGAGTGTAGCCGTTTGCGTAATTAATTGAAAGATTACGTGTCGAAGGGTTAAAAGCGTCAACATGTTAATTATTACCTCTGAGTGACCTTTTAACAAACCGAGAGATTCATGATAATTGATTATACTCTCGGGAATGCCTAATATTGGCCATTAAGGGCTTTTATGCCTATAAGTGAAGTTACGCGCAACTTTGCAAGTTAGAGGGACTAAAATTGTCAATATGTATAATTATACCTCTGAATGACCTTTTTACGAACCCGAAGCATTATGATGTTTTATAATACTCTCAAGAATGCCTAATATAGATTAGATAAGGCTTCGATGCTATTAAACGATGATATGCGCAAGTTTGCGCATTAGAGGGACTATTTGCGTCAAACTGCAAAAGTCTATCGATTCGTATGATATTGAAACTTCCGGAATATGATCATAAATTAAAAATTCCCTAAATATCCTTTACATAGCTTAGAAATAGGTTTAGAGGTGTTTGGTGCGCAAAAATAAACTTATTTGATCAACAGGGACTAAAAGCGTCAAAAAGTGCATAAGTTTGCATTTTCGCGCATATCTTACGTTCTGAATATATCCGGACATCCAAAAATTTATGTAATCACTAAAATTTTTTATTTTAGTGGTTGGCATGATAAATTTCCATTCGTCGCATGATTTGGATCGTTTTTCGCGTCCGTCCGTGTTTCGTCGTAATTAGCCGAACAACGTGACCGTACGACCAAACGAACCGACATCCTGCATATTTTTGAGCATGTTTCATGTTCCCTATGTTTAGACATCATTGTAGAGCCTTAAAAATGGTTTAATGGGCCTTAAATGTGTCGGAAATGGCAATTATCAAGTGAAGGGGCCAAATGTGTCAACAAATGAAAATATGTGTGAGCTGTATAGGTCCTTACGGACCTTATACAGGACCATACGGTCGGTATACCAATACCCAACAACAGAATTTGAAAACCAGCTTTGGTTTTGCTTCCTTGTCTCACACATTTGATTCTAGGGGCTGGTTTTGGAGTACCCATGATTTTCTAAATTAGGGGGCACACTTGTAGGGCCGAGATCGAATTACGTTTATCGAGGAACGATCCTAACGGTTCTCAAAAACCTATATATACCCCCCTTGATCATGGCTCTCATTGCTCATCATTTCATTTCTGCTCCTGCTCTCAAATTCAAGGAGGATCCTGAGCTTTTAGGAACCTTCATTCAGTCCATTGGACCCTTGTAAGTGTCCTTTCGTGACTAGTTTGTTTTGTTTGGCGTTTTAGCCGGAAAGTCAAGCGTTTTCGATAAACGCTTTGACTTTTAAACGGTCAAGCCATTGTTCGCAACAAACATGGCTACGTGATCGAAATTAGGTAGGTATTAAACCCTCAAAAGGGCACCTCCTAATTACCACGTTTGCTTAGTTAATTGTCGGGTCAAAGTAATTAAAATAAAAGTCAAACGGGTCAGTTTTTAAATAAAATTCATAACTGATAATATAGAAGCTATAAAATCAGTTTTGTCACTTTAATAACTTGGTAAATATTAATTGAACATGCCTAAGCATGTTCAACCCGACAATTTTAAGTTTAAAATCGGTTCGCAACCGAAAGTCGCAAAAGTTGACTTTTGCTTTGACTTTCAGTTCTGACCCAAATTAGCTTAGTATAGTCATGCCTTAGGGTTCCTTTGTGACCATATTATATGTTAGTATAACCCCCTGAAGTTATACTACTTGGTCCTTTAGAATTAGAGTTCATAAGCATGTTTCCGTTATATGCTTAAAGTTGACTACTATGCCCTTTTGACCTTAAAACGAGATTTTTAAAAATGTGAAAGGACAATAACCTTTGTTACTGGTTTATAAACATGTCCATAAAATTTCACATCAGTTCGTGGTCTAAAATGGGAGTTATGCGCAATAGCGTAAATTGAAACCTTTTTATTAATTAAACGGCATTTTCGGCGTAAAGCCTATTTAAACCCAAATTTTGACATCAAACCTTTTACCTACTGATGTAATATAATATTTTTGGATTTTTGGAAATTTTTATTAAATTTTAAGATAATCATAACATAGAGTTCTCGCATAGGCTCGGTAATTGACGATAACCCCCTTTTTGCTAATAAAATGAGTTTTATACATCCTTTACAGGTCAAACCTTTTTCTACTAATTTTATATGATAAATAAGTTATTTTAAACTGTAAAGGCTAGTCAAAATCTCAAATTTCCCTATTTAAACCGAACATCGTCAAATACCGACTTTTATGCGACTTAGGCGCATAGTATGGTTTAAAACCATATTAGGCACCTAAAGCTTGATACCTACTGATGTTATGAATACGTTTTTATACTTTAATAGTAAATAAAAGTTTTGAACTCAGATTTCCAAAATTAACCCTTAAAGCATACGTGAAATGACCAAAATGCCCCTGTGGGGCATAGTTTGGCCATGAATGGTAAATTTCACATATGTGAGATATCTTACTGATATAACTTGATAAAATAAATATTTTTACTGATTATTTAAGACCAGAACCTCAGATCATTATTTAATCTCTTTTATAATCTTTAAAATGACCAAAATGCCCTTTCGGGGCTTAATTTGATTTTAAATTCGTTTTGGGCATAATGGAAGGTATCATACTGATATCACAACATATTTAAAAGCATATCAACTTGTGAAACATGTTCATGATGCATTTGGTTACCCGTTGTGCATCTTTCGCGTTCGGTACGGTTTATGTAACTAGTTTGCATAAATTAACCGAAACGGGTCAAACCATATCATTTTCACTTCAAAATCCAGAATGTATTTAGTTTACCCATGTTATACAAGTCTCGACACTTGTCGGGTCTAAATCACATTCTAATCAGGTCTTCGCTTAATCTTGCGTTTTGAACCGTAAACCTTTCCTGAAAACTAACCGGTCTAAGTTTCAACTTAAATACGACCCGTTAGGAATCTAATAGGTTAATAAAACCTTCGTTCCAGATTAAGAGCCCCACTAGAGGTACTTGTGCTTGCTGATTTGAATATACGGCTGAGAATAAAATTACATTTTAGCTCAGGTAAATACTCTTAACTTATTTTCCGTATACGGGCTTGGGATACGATATTATAATAATACCGCTTGGTCGGGCATTGAATGTTTAATCGGATTGTGATTAAATTATTGAGGTAACCCGTTTTAATCTGTCTTGTTTGAAATAAAAGCCTTTGGGGGTTAATGACCATGTCCCGGATATCCTTGGCATCATTATTAAGAAATGGCCACGTCTTAAGCACGGGGTGTAGGCATACACCTGACAGTTGCATAAGGGAAATGGTATCTCACTCTCTTGTGGGCCTATACTTGTGGTGTGTCTGTTAATCTTGACTTGGTTTCTAACATCGGGCCCTGAACATATAACGAACATGTAAATCTGTATACCAGACTATTTTTATATAATTGTCCCAAGTTATAAAAGATATTTGTGCCTTGTGCATCCAAATCAATTTTCTTAAACATTTTCAAAAGAGTCAGTTAATTGTATTTACCAGTGTAAACTGACGTATTTTCCAAAAAGATTAAGTGACAGGTACTGTACGTAATTGGCTGGGAGCTCAGGGCGTTAATAGGGAATCTTGCAAGTTCTAGGCATCTCAAATCTGTTGAACAGTTTCATCTTTTTGTTTTAAGATCCGCCTGTGGATCCATCTTACAATCCGATTGTAATAATTGATGTTACTTTTGAATCGGTTTGTAATATTTATACTTTAGACTTCCGTTGTGCATTGAACTGTGATTATTTGACTATGATGATATCAACTACGTCACGATACTCCTCACCGGGCCCACCGGTAATACGTGGAAATATTGGGGTGTGACAGTTTAAGTCAGTTATACAGCTGAAACATACATCTGTCCAAAACTTTTGCCTAGAGACGAGCTTACGGACCGTAAGCAAAAGCTCTTGCGGTCCGTATCCACCCCTTACGGACCGTAAGTCCAAATGGATGCGGTCCGTAGCCAAACCTGAACTGCATCACCCAGTTATAGCCTTGCGGGACCGTAAGCCTAGGACCATACGGTCCGTATCCGATGACCAGAAGACAAGAATTAGAGGACTTTTATATATTTGATCATGCACTTTTAAACTTGAATCTTCAGTCATTTTTCAGCAAAAATAGTCCACATGATCAGACCTGCATTGTTCAGATCACCTTGCCATGCACTAGTGTTCCCTTGGAGTCTTTGGAAATGGCCATTGAATTGTCAATTTTTGCACATGAGACTTATTTCTTGAAAGTTGAACAATTCATCACAATTTCAACTGAATGTTTATGAATTATTTATCAGATATTCATAAGGGTGTATTTTATATTTTACAAAGCTTTGGGAACATATAAAGGTCACTCAGAGGTAGAGTTAACATGATGACACGTTTAATCCCTGTAGCTTTATAATCTTTCGATTACATTCACAAACGGCTTCTTATATTCAATTAATCATTCGATTAAGAATATATTCTCCGTGTGTTGTCATTTAGAGGCTCAAGTTTGGCATGTTGACACTTTTAGTCCCTTCGCATACATAATTTCACTGTTTGTCACTTTAGTCCTTCAAACTCAATCTTTTACATATTTAGAGTTTAGGACACGTGTCTATACATAATTGGACACGTTTTGACGTGGTGTTACATCCTCACCCCCTTAAAAGAAATCTCGACCCCGAGATTTACTGGAATAAGTGAGGGTACTTCTGTCGCATAGTGGACTCAACTTCCCACGTATATTCGGGACCTCTACGTGCATCCCATTTGACCTTTACTAAGGCACATGCTTTCTTCGGAGCTTTTTAACCTGACGATCCTCGATCGATATAGGTGTTTCAACAAACCTCAGGCTTTCATCAATCTGTATGTCTTTATGAGACATAGCTAGTGATTCATCAGCTAAACACTTCTTGAGATTACAGATGTGGAACACATTATGAATTCCACTGAGCTCCTCAGGCAAGTTTAGCTTATAAGCTACACTGCCGACACATTTGATGATTTCGAATGGTCCAATATATCTAGGGCTTAACTTGCCCTTCTTACCAAAACGCATCACACCCTTCTAGGGTGATACTTTTAGTAAGACTTTATCGCCAACCTCAAAGTTTAAAGGTTTTCGCTTCTTGTCAGCATAACTTTTCTGCCTATCCCTGGCAGCTTTCAGGCGATCATGAATCTGGAAAATCTTGTCTGTCGTTTCAAGGATTATATCAGGTCCTGATAACTGAGCTTCTCTTACTTCTGCCCAACAAACAGGTGTTCTGCATTTCCTACCATATAATGCCTCGAAAGGCGTAGCCTGAATGCTTTTATAATAGCTATTGTTATAGGAGAACTCGATCAAGGGTAGGTGATCATCCCAACTACCTCCCAAATCAATAACACATGCTCGAAGCATGTCTTCTAGAGTTTGAATTGTACGCTCACTCTGCCCGTCTGTCTGAGGATGGTAAGCAGTACTAAAATTTAAACGAGTGTCCAAAGATTGTTGGAAACTTTTCCAAAAGTGTGAGGTGTATCTAGTATCTCTATCAGAGATAATAGACACCAGTACGCCATGAAGAGATACAATCTTATCTATGTACAACTGGGCTAACTTGTCGGAGCTATGAATCTCCTTGATGGGTAAGAAATGTGTTGACTTAGTCAGTCTATCAACTATAACCCATATGGTATCATTTCCATGCTTTGTTTTAGGTAACTTGGTTATAAAGTCCATAGTTACCATCTCCCACTTCCATGTGGGAAGTTCTGGCTGTTGCAACAGACCTGATGGCTTTTGATGTTCAGCTTTAATCTGGGCACAACTCAGGCACTTAGCCACATGTGTGGCAATAGATTTCTTCAAACCTATCCACCAATAATTAGCCTTCAAATCTTGATACATTTTGTCACCTCCAGGGTGAACTGAGTATTTGGAGTTGTGTGCTTCTTGGAGGATTACATCTTGTAGTCCTCCATGAATAGGAACCCAAATTCTTCCATCCAGTCAGAGGATTCCATCCGTACCAGGTGCTAACTGTTCAACAGTTACAACTAATTTTTCATTTGGAAGGTTAACTTCCAAAACAACATCTTTCTGTGCAGCTAATAGTCTTTCGTTCATTCTATTTTTCAGTTCAATGCTCTTGGCATTAATTCTGATGGGTTTGATTCTTTCCTTTCGGCTTAGAGCATCTGCAACCACGTTCACTGTACCTGGATGGTAGCGAATTCTGCAATCATAATCATTTAGAGTTTCCATCCAGCGGCGCTGTCTCATATTGAGATCCTTTTGATTGAATAAGTGTTGGAGACTTTTGTGATCCGAATAGATCACACATTTAGTTCCATACAAATAATGTCTCCATAACTTTAGTGCAAATACAACGGTACCCAATTCTAAATCGTGGGTGGTGTAATTCTTTTCATGCACTTTTAGTTGTCGTGATGCATAGGCGATCACCTTGCCTCGCTGCATAAGTACACATCCCATACCGGTGTGTGAAGCATCACAGTAAACGACAAACTCTTCAATTCCTTCAGGTATAATACCAGAGCATTACTCAACTTCTCCTTAAAAATGTCAAATGATTCTTGTTGTTTTGGACCCCAATCAAATTTCACATTCTTACGGGTCAAAGAAGTCAATGGTGCAGCTATCCTCGAGAAGTTCTCAATGAATCTTCTATAGTATCTGGCTAAACCCAGAAAGCTGCGAATTTCTGTCCGCGTCTTCGGTGCTTCCTAATTCATAATGCCTTCTATCTTGGCGGGATCTACTTGGATACCACGCTCACTAACAACATGTCCAATGAATTGGACTTCACGAAGCCAGAACTCGCACTTGGAGAATTTAGCATACAATTTCTCCTGTCGAAGCAATCCTAAGATACATCGAAGGTGCTTCTCGTGATCAACTTGGCTACGAGAGTAGATAAGTATGTCGTCTATAAAGACAATAAAAAACTTATCTAAGTATGGTTTGCAGACTCTGTTCATGAGGTCCATGAATGCTGCTGGCGCATTAGTGAGCCCAAAAGGTATCACTAAAAATTCGTAGTGTCCATACCTTGTTTTGAATGCCGTCTTTGGTACATCTTCCGTTCTAACCTTAAGTTGATGATACCCAAATCTCAAATCAATCTTCGAGAAATAGCTCGCCCCTTGGAGTTGATCGAATAAATCATCGATCTTGGGCAGAGGATAACGATTTTTGATCGTTACCTTATTTAATTCACGATAATCAATGCATAAGCGCATTGATCCGTCCTTCTTTTTCACAAACAGTATTGGAGCTCCCCAAGACGAAGAGCTGGGTTGAATAAAACCTGTTTCCACAAAGGCGTCTAATTGAGTTCTGAGTTCTTTCATTTCCATAGGTGCTAGACGATAAGGGGCTCGTGCAATAGGTGCAGACCCTGGTAGAATGTCTATCCTGAATTCTACTTGCCTCTCAGGAGGTAATCCAGGTAACTCGTCAGGAAAGACATCAGGATACTCAGAGATGATTGGAATGTCTTCAATCTTAGGCTTCGGATCACTCACAGTCGCCTGTGCCATGTAGATGACACATCCGCTCTTCAAACACTGCGATACCTTGAGAATAGACACATTGCTGGGCAATCCATATTGTGTATCTCCTTGAATAGTGACTGATTCACCAGAAGGGGTTTTGATAATAACTAGCTTTTTATCACAGGCAATTTGGGCTTGGTTATGCGACAACCAATCCATGCCTAAAACTATATCAAACCCAGCCAATTTCATTGGCAAGAGGGATAGCGGGATAGAATGATTCTTAATGGATATAAAGGATCCATCAAGAAGAGTTGAAGCTGTTTCTAAGGTACCATCGGCAAGCTCTACCTCATATTTTATGTCTAGAGTCTTAATAGGCAAATTCAATGACTTACAGAACTTATGGTCTACAAAAGACTTATCTGCCCCGGAATCAAATAAGACTCTAGCATAGTTATTATTAATGAGGAATGTACCTGTTATGAGGTTCTCATCGTTCACCGCTTCCCTTGCGTTCATCTGAAAGACTCTTGCATTCCCTTTCTTCGCCTCCTCGGGTTTCTTAACATTCTTGGGGCAATTTGTCTTGATGTGCCCCTTTTCATTGCAACCGTAGCAGGTTGCATCCTTGATATTTCGGCACTCAACAGACTTGTGCCCTTTCTTTTTGCAAATCCCACATGGTTTGGCCTGTGGGTCTTGGTTGCACTTTCCAAAGTGCCTTTTATTACAGGTTTTGCATCTGGGCTTGTCATTTGACTGTCCCTTCTTGGAACTAAAGTTCCCTTTGCCCTTCTTGTTTGTTTGTGGAGACTTGTCTTCCTCCCTCTTCCTCTTCCCATCATCGGTAACTTTCTTCGCCCTATTCCTCACAACATCTAGAGTAAGGGACAAGGATAGATCCATAGCGGATCTATATGTGGCTGGCTTAGAGGCCTTAACATTCCCTTTCACTTCAGGGGCCAAACCACCGATGAAACTCGCAATGCGTTTGGGTTCAGGGGTGACTAAGTATGGTACAAGCCTTGACATCGAGTTGAAGCTAGTCACATAGGATCTACAATCCAGATCCTTCATTACCAAAGTGAGGAAGTCAGTCTCTATCCTCTCGACTTCATGTTGAGGACAATAAGTGTCCTTCACCA
Organism: Helianthus annuus; assembly: GCF_002127325.2. Lineage (NCBI taxonomy): Eukaryota > Viridiplantae > Streptophyta > Magnoliopsida > Asterales > Asteraceae > Helianthus > Helianthus annuus. Next base: position 65,645,641 of record NC_035433.2, read on the forward strand.
AATCAACAAACTTGTTCCATGAAAGGTTATACAACGGAACCTTTCCAGCGGCTTGCACTAACGCTTTCCACCAGTTAAGGGCATCGCCCTTAAAAGATTGAGACACAAACTTCACTATATCTTCCTTAGCACATCTGCTGATGTCTATCACAGTCTCCATTTCGTCTAATCATTTCATGCAATCAATCGCTCCCTTTTCTCCTGTGAAATCTATTGGTTTACAGGAGACGAAGGATTTATAGGTACAACCCTTGGTGTACCTGGGAGTCGGTTCAAGAACAATCTGCTTCTGAGGTTCACTCCTCTGATTAGACGAGTGTTGAGACTCATCTTTCTTTAGTGTATGCGAATGAGAATGGGACTTTGAATGAGTTTTAGACCGAACAATACTCGGCTCCTTAAATTTATCATCCACAACCTGAGCAACTGCTGCGGTGATCATTGCTTGCAATTCAGCACCAGTGATATTGATCCTGGTATTGTTGTTGTCTTCCGCGGGATGACTGTTTGCTTCATCAGAGCCAGCCATGATTCGTGTACTATATCAAACAATGATGATATTAAACTATATAATAAATCATCGCATTGATGATTAGATGGTCATGGTATTATTAAACCATATAGACCATTTTAAATCATAATCAATAGGATATAATTATTTATATTCACTAGACAGGGGAATTATAAATCACAACTGTCAATGTCATGAAAGACATCATTATTTAGCACAAGGCTCGTCTCGAAGGACATTTAGATGGCACAAAAGGCCTTGTCACAAGGACGATTAAAATATAATCCTTGATCTCTTGGATAAGTGATCCTTTTAAGGGTCGAACGTAGTTCATCGCCTTTTTGACAAGAAGTTTATAAATAAAACTATCATTGTCATTATTACACCTTTGCTTATAAGCATACATCTCATATGGATGTTTTAGGCGTATACATCATATTGATGTTTATTAGCCATGATTCCCATTGATCATATAGGCTATGATAGTGACTTGAAAAGATCCAAGTACATTTGAAAGCTTGTGTGGTTTTGCGTACCGCACAACCAGGAACGTTAACATGTTTTTCCGATGTTAATAGGGATTTATTGTCTTAAAAAGGTTGTACCATCATAGCCATTTAATATTTTGGATAGGTTATACCTCTAAGAATTTCTTTGGCAGATCAATTAAAATTTGAAATAATAAAGCATGATGATGTAATAAAGTACATAATTAAAATCCAAATAAATTTCATTAAACATTAAACTAATACTAGGTGCCCTAAACGGGTCTTAAAAGAACATACTGCCCACGCAGGGGCTACAAAAACAGAAATAAGTCCTCGTAGGGACTAGGTACTGAAAATAAAATAATGTCCTTGTAGGGACTGGATTAAAGAACAATACAAGATAAAATAACTTCCTACTTCTTCTTGCCCTTAATAAGGCTCGCAAGGCCCTTGAGAAAGCTATTATGCTTCTTCTTGGTTTCATTTGCTTCATGTTCAACCCTGTCCAACCTTTGCAGGATCTCCTGAGTTTGCTGCTGTTGGGAAGGAGGAGGTTGCTGATATGGGGGGTATTGATACCCCTGCACCGGATATCCAGTTAGGTAAACTGGAGGGTAAGAAGAAGGATAAAGTGCATTGTACTCTGCAGCAGTGAGATATGGATCATGGGTTCCATAATCCGATGGGTATCCTGATGGGTTATACCCAGACGAACCTGGGTAAGTCGGGATCAGGTTGTCGAAACCCATTGGCGGTGGCGGTGGTGCATAAGAAACCGGTGGAGGATCGTTCTCCGGCACCGCGTGTGAGGGTCCACCCATTTGGGGGTCCTCGGGGATAGGAGGGTAAGAACTTGAACCCTGAGGAGAACTAAACCGAGGTCCTCCCTGCACAGATATTCGTGCATTCCTCCTTCGCCTCGGAGGCTCAGGAGGTGGCTGTTGAGGCGGCTCCTCAACAGGAAGTGGTGGAGGTGAAACTGCTTGAAGCTGCGGTTCAACCAAAGGAGGTTGAGAAGGAGAGTTATGGTATGAAGGAGTAAAGTACCAATCATACGTGGCCATCCTCTCTTGAAATGAATCGGGCCCTTGATACGGTGATCCCTGAAATGGAGAACTGCTCGAGATGCTAATTGGGTGGCCCGGTGTTCCGGTCTGCATTTCAGGGTCCGGGTCGTCATCCATCTCCATTTCATGAGGAAAGTGATCCTCGGGTCCCAAAGGGTTGTAGCCCAAAAAGTCGTTGACGTAGTCATTGGGATTAAACTGGGTCGGAGAATAGGTAGAATCCGAATGATGAAAGGAATGAGAATGCAAAGAGTGGTAAGATTTATGGGAATGGTGAGAGTCATGCGAGTGATGAGAGTTATGGGAGTGTTGTGAATGCTGGGGCTCGTCTGGAACAGGCGGCCCGAATGATGGATGAAAAGAAGGTGATGAGCTCAACGAGACAGAGTGTCTCGCTGGTTCGAAAGAGTGACCCCAATGGTTACGAGAATCAGAACTGGAAAATGACGCAGACGGGGTGCGCCAATTGGAAGGTCCTGTTGATGGTCCACCTCGCATGGGACCCTTTCCTTTGCATCTCACTCTTGGTGGCATTGTAGATGATTATTCCTGTCAAAACAAGTAAAACAAAACAAAATAAAATATAAACAGCAAAGGAAAGTTAAGAATAATTCCTAGGTCATTGGCCTAGACCCGAAAGTCTAAGGAATGTGCTTATTGTGTCATTGAGAATAAACACAAAAGGTTAGTGTTTAATTCACTCAATGTTGGCTCTGATACCAACCTGTCACACCCCGATATTTCCACATATTACCGGTGGACCCGGCGGCGAGTATCGTGACGTAGTTGACATCATCATTGTCAATACACACAATATAATAGCACAACGGAAGACTTGGTAAATTAACTATTACAAACCATAATGTCTAAGTGTCCGAGTGAAGAATGTACAGACTGAAATGTAATAAGATCCACAGGCGGATCATAAATATTTACAAAGAAACAAAATAACAGACTTCAGGTATCTATGGATTTGCAAAATAACTCCAGCCTATTACGAGAGGTACCTGTCAATCAGTCTTTAAGAAAATACATCAGTTTACACTGGTAAATACAATTAACTGACTCTTTTGAAAACATTTATGAAAATTGATTTTAGTGCACATAGCACAAAACATTTATAACTTGGGACAATTATTTAAAGATAATCTTGTATACAGATTTACATGTTTGTCATACAATTGGGGCCGGTTGGAAGCCGGTCATGATTAACCGACTCACCACTTATAGAACCCACAAAGGAGTTATCCCCAACATGTGGGTTTATATTTTTGCATTTGCATCTGTCAGGTGTATGCTTACACCCCATGCATAGGTCGTGGCCATTTTCAAATGAAATGAGCCGAGGATATCCAGGACACGGTCGAATTAACCCCCAATGTTTATGTTATCAAACAAGACAGATTAAAACGAGTTATGTAAATTTATTAATCACAATCCGATTAAATGATTTCATACCCGACCAAGTAGTATTATTACAATACCATATCCCAAGCCCGTATAAGGGAAAATAAGTTAAAAGTATTTACCTGAGCTAATGTGAAAGGTAACTCAGTAGTATAATCCTAAGTTTTTTTATGGTACCTTCTACTGGATGCTATTAATCTGTATAGAAGGTTTAATAACCTATTTGGATGCTAACGGGTCCTTAGTTAAGTCAAAGACTTAGACCGGCTAGCTAGAACGAAACCTTACGGTTCTAAATGCTAGATTAAGCGGAGACCAGAATAGAATGTGGTTTAGACCCGACAAGCTTGGATACTTGTATAATATGGGTAAACTAATCACATTCTGGAATTTGAGGATTTAATGATAAGGATAAACCCGTTTCGGCTATTTTACGTAAACTAGTCACATAAACCGATCCGAACACATGAACGCGTAACGGGTAACCAAATGAATTATATAAAGATCGTAATTGTTATTATGCTTAAAATATGTTTATACATCAGTAGGATGCTAACATATATGCCCAAAAAGTAATTTAAACCAAGTTAAGTCCCATAAGGGCATTTTGGTAATTTTAATACTTATAAAAGAGATTTTATAACAAACTGAAGTTAAACCAAGTTAAGTCTCATCTGAGGTTTTGATCAGTTTTAAATGCTCAAAATAATTTATTTATTGTATGAAATCAGTAGGAAAAAGTTTGGCATTTAAATCATTTGTTAATCTCATTTTATGCCTAAAAAGGGTATTATCATCATTAACCGAATTACACAAGAACTCTATGTTTAAAACAGATTATAATCTGACCAAAAATCTTATAATTCCTTAAATATAATATCTTAACAGTAGCTAATGAGTTTTGGTCCAAAATCTAAGTTTAAAGGTGCATTATGCAAGATATCGCAAATTAATTACTAAAAAAGCTTCTAATTACGATATCGCGCATAACTCCTATTTGAGACCAAGAACTGATGTCAAATTTTCGGGATAAGCTTATATATCAGTAGCAAAGGTTTTTGTCCACTCGTATTTCTAAAATTCTCATTTGTGTGTCAAAAGGGCATTTATGGCATTTTTAAGCATATTAACGATCAAGAGCATATAATTCAAACCATTAAGAACCATGCAATATAACTCCAGGGGGTTATACTACTGAGTAATGTGGTCCAAATGGAAGCTTAAAACATGGGAGAATTGAGCTTGAACGGGTCAGAACTGGAAGTCAAAGCAAAAGTCAAGCTTTTGCGACTTTCGGTTATAAACTGACCTTAGCCTGATAATTGTCGGGTTAGGACTGATAAAACATGTTCTAATATTAATTACCAAGTCATTAGAATGTTAAAATATAATTTAGAACCTCTGTTTTATTAGTTTAACTCATTTTTAAACTTGCTGTCCAGTTTGACTTTTTGTCAAACTAGTTTGACCCGACAAATAACTGGTCAAACGAAATATTATGAGGTGCCCTTTTAAGGGTTAATCACCTATCCTAATATGGTTCCATAACCACTTTCGTTTTCGTCAGTGGCTAGACCATTTGTGATTAAACCGAAAGTCAAACTTTAATTACGATATGTTTGACTTTTCGGTTTTAAAGCTAATTAAAACGACTAAGCAGGGATTAAGACTCTTACTAATGGTCCTTGCTATCTTTTCTATATTTGATCATGCACTTTTAAACTTGAATCTTTTGTCATTTTTCAGTAGAAATAGTCCACATGATCAGACCTGCATTGTTCAGATCACTTTGCCATGCACTAGTGTTCCCTTGGAGTCTCAATTGTCGGTTTTTGCACATGAGACTTATTTCTTGAAAGTTGAACAATTCATCACAATTTCAGCCGAATGTTTATGAATTCTTTATCAGATATTCATAAGGGTGTATTTTATATTTTACAAAGCTTTGGGAACATTAAAAAGTCACTCAGAGGTAATTAACATGTTGACACGTTTAATCCCTGTAGCTTTATAATCTTTCGATTACATTCACAAACGGCTTCTTATATTCAATTAATCATTCGATTAAGAATATATTCTCCGCATACTGTCATTCAGAGGCTCAAGTTTGGCATGTTGACACTTTTAGTCCCTTCGCATACATAATTTCACTGTTTGTCACTTTAGTCCTTCAGACTCAATCTTTTACATATTTAGAGTTTAGGACACGTGCCTATACATAATTGGACACGTTTTGACGTGGTGTTACACCCGCTTATTTTGATTTATCACCGTCTCATTTGTTTGCCTTAGGTAACAAACAAATGATCGCAATTTTTATACGTTGTCATTATCCGATTACATTTCATTTGTTTCCTCCTATGTCTTTCATTTCCTCCAGAATGTCTCTTCATCGCGACGACACTCAAATGTCCGAGCAGACTACCAAATTTGCCTAGCGAATAGGCGAAGTGGTCCTGAAGACTGTTGAATTAGCTACTGCCATGGCTCGTCTCCAGGATGAAGCTGCTCAAGAGTCACTGAAGGAAACAGAAGCCAAGCCTTCACCAAAACCAAAGAAACGTAAAGCTTCAAAGGATCCCATAGCTGTTGCACCAAATCAGGCAGAACCTAGCCAGGTGGCAGCACCACCAGCCAAGAAGCTGTGCTTGGGAACTGCTCCCTTATGCAATCGATGCAATCGTCATCATCTAGATCAAACACCATGTTTCAAATGCACCCACTGTGGACGATGGAGACATTTGGTGGATGTGTGCCACTTTGCTATCCAAAACAAAGCTGTTGCAAATCTTGCTACTACTCAACTTCGAGCCAACCCTGCTCAAGCTCGCTTTCCACCTGGATCGTGCTACAACTGTGGCGAGATGGGTCATTTCGTGAATAAATGCCCAAAGCTTGCTAATGCAAATCTGACCCACGGATGAGCATTTGGCTGATTACAGGATGCTGCTACTTTGAATAATTTGAATCTTTTGCTCTTGTATCTTTTGTTGAACCATGAAACAATTTGCTTTGTTTATAAATAAATTGTTGTTCACAATTCTGATGTACAAGTATAGTTACATGTGTGTATGGCATTTCCCTATAATACCTACATCAAGGAACTATGTTCTTTACAAACTACTCTTGTGATTCTTCCATTCTTGTATTTGCTCATAATTCCCTTGAAAATTCTAAGTACTCGTTTCATTCTAAGAAACGAAATATAGAAAATAAGTGACATTTTGAGTAATCACTTTAAATTCCTTGGTTAGATAACTAAGGGTGTTTTTCGATCTCATACCCATTATATTCTGGTTTTCATAACAACATAAATAGTATAAGTTTTCAAAACAACCTTCATGATTTCAAAATATTCCATATAGTTTGAAAACATTTTTAGCAAAGTATATTTACTAAAATATCAAGTGCATGATTTCAAAAGCATCATTCATGTTTTCAAAAACCTTATACATAATTTCAAAATTTATCTCGCATGATTTTAAAGCATTTTATAAATATACTTATACACCTATTTTATGATTTCAAAAGTATTATGTAAGGTTTCAAAAACATTAAACCCATTTCTAGAGAGAACCCCATGCATAGTTTTTAAAAAAGTTTTCTTATACATTGACTTAACCTTCAAATCGTGCTTCATATGTCGCCTTGGCATATCTAGCACCTCAACTTCATAAGCATTCTACCTCGTGTATCGACTTAGGCACGTCTAGTGCAAGGTTTTGAAACGCCTCCCGCTTTTCAAATCCCGAAATCCATATGGGATCTTCTTATCTTCACAATTAGATCCTTGTGGATGTTTATCGTTCAAATCGGAGTCCTTAATTGGATTCTTTGTGTACCTTAATTCGAACATTACGATTCCTTGTAATCGAAATCGAATTTTCTTTTTAAGATCTTTCTATCTTTATAGTTAGATTCTTGGAAATATTTAAAGTGCCAATCAAAATCCATGGATTGAATACCTGATGTGCTTTAAATACATGTGCACAATTAACAAACAAATTAACAAAATGGTAACAGTAGAGATTAAGATAAACAATTTTGTGATTATGTGATTATGTGTTATGTGTTTTCTTTTGTGTTTTTGTTTTCATTATCCAAATCCTCGTAGAATCTTCCATATCTGCATGTGAAAGATTCACAGTAGGATATCCAAAGGTACTACCCTAAATCCTTAATGGGCTTCTACGTAATCGTTAAGACCCTTGGATTATATTGTGACATCTGTGTCACTCCGGCCATCGAACAAATACTAAACCAATGAAATATAGTATTTCATACTTGGTATTTGTAAAAATATGTGTATCATTTTCACATATCAACTCTTGTTCGATTTCGGGCTCTAAATCGCTTTTTGGAAGGTTATATGCGCCCTGATGCGTAAATATAACTAGTTTAATGCAACAAACACTCCGGAACAGTGACATAGGCTTAACATACCTTAAATAACCTTTACATAACTTAGAAATAAGTTTTAGAAGGTTTGGTATGCCGAAATCAAGTTTATTCGCTTACAGGGACTAAATTCGACAAACTGCGAAAGTATGCCGATTTGTACTGTAACGAACATTCCGGAACTTGATCATAAGTTATACATACCCTAAATATCCTTTACATAGCCTGTGCTCTATGTTTTCTGTCTAAGACTAGAGTGTTCGTACAAATCCGCAGTATCGGACCAGTCACTCTTACCTGGGAACTCTTGGGGTGAGTGTTCACTTATAGGCAAGCATGTCTTCAGCGATACATTATTATGACCTGTTTGCTTTGATTTATCACCTTCTCATTTGTTTGCCTTAGGTAACAAGCAAATGATCGCAATTCGTATGCATTGCCTTTCTGTTTTGCTTCCCTAATAACATTTCATTTGTTTCTTCCTATATCTTTCATTTCCTTCTAGAATGTCTCTTCATCTCAACAACGGTCAAATACCCGAGAAAACAGCCAAATTTGCCCAGCAAATAGGCGAAGTGATTCTGAAGTCTGTAGATTTAGGCATTGCCATGTCTCGTCTCAAAAATGGAGCCACTTAAGAGTCACCGAAGGAAGCAGAAGTCAAGCCTGCACCAAAATCAAGAAAGCGTAAGGCTTCAAAGAAACCCGTAGCAGTTACACCTAATCAAGCGGGACCTAGCCAGGTAGTGACGCCACCAGGTAGGAAGCCGTACTTGGGAGCTGCCCCATGGTGCAAGCGATGCAACCATCATCATTTAAACCTCAAACCCTGCTCCAAATGTACCTACTGTGGACGGTTGGGACATTTGATTAACATATGCCGCTTTGCTATCCAAAACAAAGTTGTTGCAAACCTTGTTGCTACCCAACTCCAAGTCAACCCTACCTAAGCTCGTTTCCCATCCGGTGCTTGCTACAACTGTGGTGAGACGAGCCATTTCAGGAACAAATGCCCGAAGATTGTCAATGCAAATCCAACCCTTGGATAAGCATTTGGCCGAGCAAAAGATGTTGCTGTCTTATGCCTTTGTTTCTTTTGTTTTCTTATATTGTGAAATAATCTGTTTTGTTCATAAATAAAAGTCGTTGTTCGCAATTCTGATATACAAATGTAGTTACATATGTATATGGCATTTCCCTATGATACCTACATCAAGGAACTATGCTCTTTACAAACTACTCTTGTGATTCTCCCTATCAAATGATCGCTCATGATTTCCTCGAAAATTTTAAGTACTCGTTTCATTCTAGGAGACAAAGTACAAGAAATAAAGCGAAATTTTGAGTAGTCGTGCTTTTTGCGCATCTGTGCCTTTGAATCCTTGGTTAGATAACTAAGGGTATTTTCAAATCTCATACCCATTACGTTCTGATTTATTAACATGCATAACATAAGTTTTCAAAACAACCTTCATGATTTCAAAAACATTTTATATATAATTCAAAAACATTTTTAATATAGTGTATTTACTTAACATATCAAATGCATGATTTCAAAAACATTGCCTATATTTTCAAAAACAACCTTCATGAATTCAAAATGTCCAATACAGTATAATTACTTATATAAAGTGCATGATTTCAAAAGCATCATTCATGTTTTCAAAAACCTTATACATAATTTCAAAATTCATCTCGCATGATTTTAAAACATTTTTATAAATATACCTACCTAATACACCTACTTAATGATTTCAAAAGTATTATATATAAGGTTTCCAAAAACATTGAACACATATTAGAACCCCATGCATAGTTTTCAAAGTATTTTCCTCATACATTGACTTAACCTTCAAATTCTGCTTCATATGTCGCTTTGGCATATCTAGCATCTCAACTTCATAAGCAGTTTTACTTCATGTTTTGACTTAAGCAGATCCAGTGCAAGGTTTCAAAACATCTTCAATTCCCAAAATCCATATGGGATCTTTTTATCTTCATAATTAGATCCTTGTGGATAATTGTCATTCAAATCAGAATCCTTAATTGGATTCCTTGTGTACCTTAATTCGAACATTTCGGTTCCTTACAATCGAAATCGAATTTCCTCTTTAAGATCTTTCTATCTTCATAGTTAGATTCTTGATAATGTTTAAAAGTACCAAATGAAATCCATGGATTGGTTTCCTGGTGTGCTTTAAATATCCGTTTCTAAAGATAACAAATCAAGTTAAACAATTATATGATTATGTGTTTATGCACTTTGTGTTTTCTTTTATGCATTTTTTGTGTTTTTGAATACTCTGGATATTCGTTATCCAAATCCTCATAGAACCTTTCATATCTTCATATGAGGGATTCGTAGTAGGATATTCAAAAAGGTACTACCTTAAATCCTTTTTGGGCTTCTACGTGATAGTCAAGACCCTTGGATTATATAGTACCATTCCATGATTCAAAAGGAGACCCTTTGAGTGGTCCAGTCAAAGGATTGATTCAGAATCTGGTTGAGAATGACATGTGATGATATAAGCTGAAAAGACTCCTTGGCGGTCTGGAGATCATTTATTGACTCAATTAAAAAGGACCCCAGTATGGTCAAATCACAATCATCACAGGCTCGTTCATTATTTTCCTCCCCTACACATTCTAAGATGCACTACGTGACTATGCAAGGAATTACGTAATTATGGATGCATACATAATTACGAAGTTCAGTGCACGGAAACCGCGGTAAGACTTATTATGTGTAAGAACCAATAGTGGCGACCGTAACAAAATGTGAACAATGTAATAGAGGTACGGTGGACGCACCAATAACGCTTTATATACTTGTATATAAGTGACCCTCTCACGTTGCAAGCATGATATTATTTAAGGTCTAGAAGTTCAGGACTCTAACCAGTGTTGTTCGATCTTTTCAACTTCATGTTTCAAGCTCTCACAAGTTTCCTCTAAATAAATTTCGGGACGAAATTTCCTGAAGTAGGGGAGACTGTGACATCTGTGTCACTCCGGCCATCGAAAAAATACTAAACCAATGAAATATAGTATTTCATACTTGGGATTTGTAAAAATATGTGTATCATTTGCACATATCAACTCTTGTTCGATTTCGGGCTCTAAATCGCTTTTTGGAAGGTTATATGCGCCCTGATGCGTAAATATAACTAGTTTAATGCAAGAAACACTCCGGAACAGTGACATATGCTTAACATACCTTAAATAACCTTTACATAACTTAGAAATAAGTTTTAGAAGGTTTGGTATGCCGAAATCAAGTTTATTCGCTTACAGGGACTAAATTCGACAAACTGCGAAAGTATGCCGATTTGTACTGTAACGAACATTCCGGAACTTGATCATAAGTTATACATACCCTAAATATCCTTTACATAGCTTAGAAATAGGCTTTGAGGGGTTCGGTATGCTAAAATAAACTTATTTGATCAATAGAGACTAAAAGCGTCAAAAGTGCATAAGTTTGCATTTTCGCGCATATCTTTCGTCCTGAATATATCCGGACATCCAAAAATTTATGTAATCATTAAAATATTTTATTTAGTGATTGGCATAATAAAATTCCATTCGTCGCGTAATTTGGATTGTTTTTGCGTTAATTACGATTTCCGTCGTAATTAACCAAACAACGCAACCGTACGACCAAACAAACCGACATCCAAGATGTTTTTGAGCATATTTTAAGTTCCCTATACTTTAAGTTTATTTTAGAGCCTTGAAATGGGGTTAACGGGGCTTAAAAGTGCAAAAGAAAATTAACTTTTACAAGTGCAGGGACCATTTTTGAAATTTCTGGCAGATACATTGAAATTGGTCCACTTTTGAAATTTAATGGTTTTAACCCATGGTTTTGCAATACCATGGGCTAATATTCAATGGTTTTTATCATACCATGGACTCATTCTAGGGGCTCTCATGGTTTTACAAAACCATGGGCACATGTGTACGATTAAGATTAAAGCACGTTATTCAACGAACGATCTTAACGGTTCCATGAAATCTATAAATACCCCTCACCCATTTCATTCTTCCTCACATTTGAATCTGATTCTACACTCTCTAAGTGGAAGTATATGCTTCCTACCTGAGAGTGAATCGGGTTCGAATCTTGCGGGGACCTTCTGTAAGTATTCTTTCGCGTTTATTGTTCGTTTTAGTGTTAAAGTCAAACTGCGTTTGACTTTTTGCATTGATCAGTTTATGGTCAACGCGAAGTTTGTTTGAACTTCATAACGTGAGCGTAATCACAATGGTTATAGTCCCTAGTGACTATACCTACTGATTACCACGTTATCTAGGCTCAGTGACGAGTCATAGTTTCGGCCAAATTGCGTTTTCTCGCGTATTTTGTAACCAAACTACTCTAGGGTATCAAAACCATTTGTTTTGATACCAAACATGTTTTCTAACTTAACTAAACATGTTCTAGCATGTTTAGCTCGTCACTTTTAGATTTGTGCTTATGTAGGGTCGTAAGGTAAGCGGTCTAAACAACCGCTTATACTTTCGAACCCAACCCATTTGGTCGATCTTTAGGATCCGACCAAACACTTTAGGTGACCATAGTTGTATAGGGAATAACCTTTCGAGGTTATACCTTATGGTCACTTCGTTTAAGTAGTTGTATGATAGGTAGTATATATGCCTTAGGAAAATTACCAAAATGCCCTTTTTACGCATAAATTCATTTTAAGCATATGTAACCTAAATTTTGACATCTAAACTGATTAGGTAACTATATTAGACATGTTAAGGCATATTTTACTTATCATAGGACTAGTTAAGCGGTCCGAACGCGTTTTACGCGAACGACGCGTTCAAGTAGCATAAGCTACCTAAACAGGTCGTAACAGGTCATAAGCACTTAGGTTAGGTTTCATGTTAATATATGGACTTTGTTAAACCATATCGTATGAGATCCAATATTCATTTGGTTTACGAAACCTCATACTATCCAATCCCCCGATTTAGGTCCGGTTATTTATCTATATAGGGTGCCGTTTGATTCCGTGATCCCTCTAGCTTTGCTTGGTTGTTGTTCAAGACTTCTAAGCACCCTCAAGTGAGTACATAGTCCCCTCTTTTACTGTTTTCCAAATGTTTTGGGGTGAAACACATGTGCCTACTTGTTACTTTCATGTTTTCCATGTTTTCATATCATATACTTGCTATGTTCATTAGTACACTATTAGTACATGATTTCATTATGTTTTTGCTATGTATGTCCATTGTGTGCATACTTAGTACATCGTTTTACATGACATTTTCATGCTATGTATGTTCATCATGCTTAGTACATTTTCATTTCATCACATGCTTACATTTTGGGTATGACATTTGGTTTGTTTAAGTGGGACAATATACATTCATTAACTTTGATCACGCCGCTCGTTAGTAGGTAATGGTACCATAGGAATTGACAACTCCCGTTCCTAACATCCTGGATATGTTTGGATGGAAGGAATGACCGAATTCGATTTAAACATAAAAACCGATAGACCTTTAATTTGTTTAAAGGTTTATCACCACAGTCACAAGTCTTGGATGTATGCATTTTCACAATACCGCATAAATGTCCGTATTCAGTATAGCATGCATTTCCACAAAACATAACATTGATTTAAACCACGTTTTACTTCAATACATTGTTTTGTGCATTTTTACCTATGGTTTAGTTGATACATATATCACTTGCCATACATGACATTTTGTTTACACATTACATGATTGACATTTGACATAGACATTTTGATATTGACATATACATTTCATAAACATTTTGACATAAACATTTTTGACATGGTTTTCACAAAGACCTTTGACAAATGGTTTAGACATGGGCAATTTACATTGGTGGTTTGTTTGGGTAAGTGATTTGAGTAACGAGACGTGTGTAATGTGATACAAGCATGGTGGATACGCCGCTGGTACTTCCTATATATAAGTGCTTGTATTATATTACATGTCGTAGCATTATTTAAATCATTCAAATTGGACTTATACATTTTTACAAATAACATATTTTTCACAAGACATTGTTTTACAAAACTGTTTGTTATATATAAACTCATTTTACTTGGTTATTCATTTAACCTTACATTACTCTTTCACATATCATCTACTTTATCATCGCTTTTGAAATGATTTATAAAACAAAACATTTTACAAGGATCATGACTGGCTTTTGTTAAAACAACTTTTTTCTAAACTTATAAGTCATGAATCCTAAATCAATAAAACCTATGTACTCGCCGGCATTTTTATGCTGACGTACCTATTTTCACATGTGTTTCAGGAGATGATGCATAGGATTGATCAAAATACACATAGGCGGACTTGGGCCTTAGTGACGATAAAAGATGCAAGACTAGTTAATTTTGCTATTCTTCTTTGTTTGTTAAGACATTGTAACTCATTTAATCAATAAAACAAAATTTCAATTTTCCATGTCTTATGAAACAATGATTCTGTTACAACACTCCCCGACGATTCCGCCACGTTTTGTTGTTTTACGTGGTCGGGGTGTGACAGAAAAGTTGGTATCAGGGCTCATGGTTATAGGGAATTAGGTTATTAGTAATGCTTTGACATAGTCTATAACCTTCCTAGGACCCTAACGCAAGTTTACTTGCTTTTAGTCATAAAACAACACCGTCACCTATCCTTAGGCGAAAACCATAACAAGAACATAAATTTCAAATCCGCTTGAAAAACTAATCATCTGTTCTAGGATGATTGATTACTAGGTTTTGAACCCTTCGTTATAAGGTTTTGAACCCTCTAAGCTTTCAAAATCTCGTCAAAGTTTGGGTCTCATAATGTGAACACGTGCGAACTGGAAGGGTGAGTGCCTGTGCTCTAAGTTTTCTGTCTAAGGCTAAGTGTTCGTACAAATCCGCAGTATCAGACCAGTCACTCTTACCTGGGAACTCTTGGGGTGAGTGTTCACTTATAGGCAAGCATGTCTTCAGCGATACATTATTATGACCTGTTTGCTTTGATTTATCACCTTCTCATTTGTTTGCCTTAGGTAACAAACAAATGATCGCAATTCGTATGCATTGCCTTTCTATTTTGCTTACCTGATAACATTTCATTTGTTTCTTCCTATATCTTTTATTTCCTTCTAGAATGTCTCTTCATCTCAACAACAGTCAAATGCCCGAGCAAACAGCCAAATTTGCCCAGCAAATAGGCGAAGTGATTCTGAAGTCTGTAGATTTAGGCATTGCCATGTCTCGTCTCAAAAATGGAGCCACTCAAGAGTCACCGAAGGAAGCAGAAGTCAAGCCTGCACCAAAATCAAGAAAGCGTAAGGCTTCAAAGAAACCCGCAGCAGTTACACCTAATCAAGCGGGACCTAGCCAGGTAGTGACGCCACCAGCTAGGAAGCCGTACTTGGGAGCTGCCCCATGGTGCAAGCGATGCAACCATCATCATTTAAACCTCAAACCCTGCTCCAAATGTACCTACTGTGGACGGTTGGGACATTTGATTAACATATGCCGCTTTGCTATCCAAAACAAAGCTGTTGCAAACCTTGTTGTTACCCAACTCCAAGTCAACCCTACTCAAGCTCGTTTCCCATCTGGTACTTGCTACAACTGTGGTGAGACGAGCCATTTCAGGAACAAATGCCCGAAGATTGTCAATGCAAATCCAACCCTTGGATAAGCATTTGGCCGAGCAAAAGATGTTGCTGTCTTATGCCTTTGTTTCTTTTGTTTTCTTGTATTGTGAAATAATCTGTTTTGTTCATAAATAAAAGTCGTTGTTCGCAATTCTGATATACAAATGTAGTTACATATGTATATGGCATTTCCCTATGATACCTACATCAAGGAACTATGCTCTTTACAAACTACTCTTGTGATTCTCCCTATCAAATGATCGTTCATGATTTCCTCGAAAATTTTAAGTACTCGTTTCATTCTAGGAGACAAAGTACAAGAAATAAAGCGAAATTTTGAGTAATCGTGCTTTTTGCGCATCTGTGCCTTTGAATCCTTGGTTAGATAACTAAGGGTATTTTCAAATCTCATACCCATTACGTTCTGATTTATTAACATGCATAACATAAGTTTTCAAAACAACCTTCATGATTTCAAAAACATTTTATATATAATTCAAAAACATTTTTAATATAGTGTATTTACTTAACATATCAAATGCATGATTTCAAAAACATTGCCTATATTTTCAAAAACAACCTTCATGAATTCAAAATGTTATTAATACAGTATAATTACTTATATCAAGTGCATGATTTCAAAAGCATCATTCATGTTTTCAAAAACCTTATACATAATTTCAAAATTCATCTCGCATGATTTTAAAACATTTTTATAAATATACCTACCTAATACACCTACTTAATGATTTCAAAAGTATTATATATAAGGTTTCCAAAAACATTGAACACATATTAGAACCCCATGCATAGTTTTCAAAGTATTTTCCTCATACATTGACTTAACCTTCAAATTCCGCTTCATATGTCGCCTTGGCATATCTAGCATCTCAACTTCATAAGCATTTTTACTTCATGTTTTCACTTAAGCACATCCAGTGCAAGGTTTCAAAACATCTTCAATTCCTAAAATCCATATGGGATCTTTTTATCTTCATAATTAGATCCTTGTGGATAATTGTCTTTCAAATCAGAATCCTTAATTGGATTCCTTGTGTACCTTAATTCGAACATTTCGGTTCCTTACAATCGAAATCGAATTTCCTCTTTAAGATCTTTCTATCTTCATAGTTAGATTCTTGATAATGTTTAAAAGTACCAAATGAAATCCATGGATTGGTTTCCTGGTGTGCTTTAAATATCCGTGTCTACAGATAAAAATCAAGTTAAACAATTATATGATTATGTGTTTATGCACTTTGTGTTTTCTTTTATGCATGTTTGTGTTTTTGAATACTCTGGATATTCGTTATCCAAATCCTCATAGAACCTTTCATATCTTCATATGAGGGATTCGTAGTAGGATATTCAAAAAGGTACTACCTTAAATCCTTATTGGGCTTCTACGTGATAGTCAAGACCCTTGGATTATATAGTACCATTCTGTGATTCAAAAGGAGACCCTTTGAGTGGTCTAGTCAAAGGATTGATTCAGAATCTGGTTGAGAATGACATGTGATGATATAAGCTGAAAAGACTCCTTGGCGGTCTGGAGATCATTTATTGACTCAATTAAAAAGGACCCCAGTATGGTCAAATCACAATCATCACAGGCTCGTTCACTATTTTCCTCCCATACACATTCTAAGATGCACTACGTGACTATGCAAGGAATTACGTAATTATGGATGCATACATAATTACGAAGTTCAGTGCACGGAAACCGCGGTAAGACTTATTATGTGTAAGAACCAATAGTGGCGACCGAAACAAAATGTGAACAATGTAATAGAGGTACGGTGGACTCACCAATAACGCTTTATATACTTGTATATAAGTGACCCTCTCACGTTGCAAGAGTGATGTTATTTAAGGTTACTAGAAGTTCAGGACTCTAACCAGTGTTGTTCGATCTTTTCAACTTCATGTTTCAAGCTCTCACAAGTTTCCTCTAAATAAATTTCGGGACGAAATTTCCTGAAGTAGGGGAGACTGTGACATCTGTGTCACTCCGGCCATCGAACAAATACTAAACCAATGAAATATAGTATTTCATACTTGGGATTTGTAAAAATATGTGTATCATTTGCACATATCAACTCTTGTTCGATTTCGGGCTCTAAATCGCTTTTTGGAAGGTTATATGCGCCCTGATGCGTAAATATAACTAGTTTAATGCAACAAACACTCCGGAACAGTGACATAGGCTTAACATACCTTAAATAACCTTTACATAACTTAGAAATAAGTTTTAGAAGGTTTGGTATGCCGAAATCAAGTTTATTCGCTTACAGGGACTAAATTCGACAAACTGCGAAAGTATGCCGATTTGTACTGTAAAGAACATTCCGGAACTTGATCATAAGTTATACATACCCTAAATATCCTTTACATAGCTTAGAAATAGGCTTTGAGGGGTTCGGTATGCTAAAATAAACTTATTTGATCAATAGAGACTAAAAGCGTCAAAAGTGCATAAGTTTGCATTTTCGCGCATATCTTTCGTCCTGAATATATCCGGACATCCAAAAATTTATGTAATCATTAAAATATTTTAATTTAGTGATTGGCATAATAAAATTCCATTCGTCGCGTAATCTGGATCGTTTTTGCGTTCATTACGATTTCCGTCGTAATTAACCGAACAACGCAACCGTACGACCAAACAAACCGACATCCAAGATGTTTTTGAGCATATTTTAAGTTCCCTATACTTTAAGTTTATTTTAGATCCTTGAAATGGGGTTAACGGGGCTTAAAAGTGCAAAAGAAAATCAACTTTTACAAGTGCAGGGACCATTTTTGAAATTTCTGGCAGATACATTGAACTTGGTCCACTTTTGAAATTTAATGGTTTTAACCCATGGTTTTGCAATACCATGGGCTAATATTCAATGGTTTTTATCATACCATGGACTCATTCTAGGGGCAACCATGGTTTTACAAAACCATGGGCACATGTGTATGGTTAAGATTAAAGCACGTTATTCAACGAACGATCTTAACGGTTCCATGAAATCTATAAATACCCGTCACCCATTTCATTCTTCCTCACATTTGAATCTGATTCTACACTCTCTAAGTGGAAGTATATGCTTCCTACCTGAGAGTGAATTGGGTTCGAATCTTGCGGGGACCTTCTGTAAGTATTCTTTCGCGTTTATTGTTCGTTTTAGCGTTAAAGTCAAACTGCGTTTGACTTTTTGCATTGATCAGTTTATGGTCAACGCGAAGTTTGTTTGAACTTCATAACGTGAGCGTAATCACGATGGTTATAGTCCCTAGTGACTATACCTACTGATTACCACGTTATCTAGGCTCAGTGACGAGTCGTAGTTTCGGCCAAAATGCGTTTTCTCGCGTATTTTGTAACCAAACTACTCTAGTGTATCAAAACCATTTGTTTTGATACCAAACCTGTTTTCTAACTTAACTAAACATGTTCTAGCATGTTTAGCTCGTCACTTTTAGATTTGTGCTTATGTAGGGTCGTAAGGTAAGCGGTCTAAACAACCGCTTATACTTTCGAACCCAACCCATTTGGTCGATCTTTAGGATCCGACCAAACACTTTAGGTGACCATAGTTGTATAGGGAATAACCTTTCAAGGTTATACCTTATGGTCACTTCGTTTAAGTAGTTGTATGATAGGTAGTATATATGCCTTAGGAAAATTACCAAAATGCCCTTTTTACGCATAAATTCATTTTAAGCATATGTAACCTAAATTTTGACATCTAAACTGATTAGGTAACTATATTAGACATGTTAAGGCATATTTTACTTATCATAGGACTAGTTAAGCGGTCCGAACGCGTTTTACGCGAACGACGCGTTAAAGTAGCATAAGCTACCTAAACAGGTCGTAACGGGTCATAAGCACTTAGGTTAGGTTTCATGTTAGTATATGGACTTTGTTAAACCATATCGTATGAGTTCCAATACTCATTTGGTTTACGAAACCTCATACTATCCAATCCCCCGATTTAGGTCCGGTTATTTATGTAGTTATCTATATAGGGTGCCGTTTGATTCTGTGATCCCTCTAGCTTTGCTTGGTTGTTGTTCAAGACTTCTAAGCACCCTCAAGTGAGTACATAGTCCCCTCTTTTACTGTTTTCCAAATGTTTTGGGGTGAAACACATGTGCCTACTTGTTACTTTCATGTTTTCCATGTTTTCATATCATATACTTGCTATGTTCATTAGTACACTATTAGTACATGATTTAATTATGTTTTTGCTATGTATGTCCATTGTGTGCATACTTAGTACATCGTTTTACATGACATTTTCATGCTATGTATCTTCATCATGCTTAGTACATTTTCATTTCATCACATGCTTACATTTTGGGTATGACATTTGGTTTGTTTAAGTGGGACAATATACATTCATTAACTTTGATCACGCCGCTCGTTAGTAGGTAATGGTACCATAGGAATTGACAACTCCCGTTCCTAACATCCTGGATATGTTTGGATGGAAGGAAAGACCGAATTCGATTTAAACATAAAAACCGATAGACCTTTAATTTGTTTAAAGGTTTATCACCACAGTCACAAGGCTTGGATGTATGCATTTTCACAATACCGCATAAATGTCCGTATTCAGTATAGCATGCATTTCCACAAAACATAACATTGATTTAAACCACGTTTTACTTCAATACATTGTTTTGTGCATTTTTACCTATGGTTTAGTTGATACATATATCACTTGCCATACATGACATTTTGTTTACACATTACATGATTGACATTTGACATAGACATTTTGATATTGACATATACATTTCATAAACATTTTGACATAAACATTTTTGACATGGTTTTCACAAAGACCTTTGACAAATGGTTTAGACATGGGCAATTTACATTGGTGGTTTGTTTGGGTAAGTGATTTGAGTAACGAGACGTGTGTAATGTGATACAAGCATGGTGGATACGCCGCTGGTACTTCCTATATATAAGTGCTTGTATTATATTACATGTCGTAGCGTTATTTAAATCATTCAAATTGGAATTATACATTTTTACAAATAATATATTTTTCACAAGACATTGTTTTACAAAACTGTTTGTTATATATAAACTCATTTTACTTGGTTATTCATTTAACCTTACATTACTCTTTCACATATCATCTACTTTATCATCGCTTTTCAAATGATTTATAAAACAAAACATTTTACAAGGATCATGACTGGCTTTTGTTAAAACAACTTTTTTCTAAACTTATAAGTCATGAATCCTAAATCAATAAAACCTATGTACTCGCCGGCATTTTTATGCTGACGTACCTATTTTCACATGTGTTTCAGGAGATGATGCATAGGATTGATCAAAATACACATAGGCAGACTTGGGCCTTAGTGACGATAAAAGATGCAAGACTAGTTAATTTTGCTATTCTTCTTTGTTTGTTAAGACATTGTAACTCATTTAATCAATAAAACAAAATTTCAATTTTCCATGTCTTATGAAACAATGATTCTGTTACAACACTCCCCGACGATTCCGCCACGTTTTGTTGTTTTACGTGGTCGGGGTGCGACATATATGGTACCATTCCATAATTCAAAGAGACCCCTTGAGTGGTCTAAGTCAAAAGATTGATTCAGAATCTGGTTAAGAATGGCATGTGCTGATATAGCTGAACAGACTCCTTGGTAGTCTATTTAAAGAGATCCTTTATTGATTTAATTAAAAGGACCCTATGGTGATCTAGTCACGCTCATCACAGGTTTGTTCATTTGGTTTTCCCCTACACATTATAAAATGCACTGTGCGGACTATGCAAGGAATTACGTAATTATGGACGCGTACATAATTATGAAATTTAGTGCACGGAAACCACAGTAAGACTTATCATGTGTAAGAACCTATAGTGGCAACAATAACGAAACGTGAACAATGTAATCGAGGTACGGTGGACGCACCAATGGCGCTTTATATACTTGTATATAGGTGTCCCTCTTACATTACAAGCATGATGTTATTTAAAGTTACTAGAAGTTCAGAACCCTAACCAGTGTTGTTTTATCCTTTCGACTTCATGTTTTGAGCTCTCACAAGTTTCCTCTAGATAAATTTCGGGATGAAATTTCCTGAAGTAGGGGAGACTGTGACACCTGTGCCTCCACGGCCATCAAACAGATACCAAATCAATGAAATATTGTATTTCATACTTGGGATTTGTATAAATATGTGTATCATTTGCACATATCAATTCTTGTTCGATTTCGAGCTCTAAATCGATTTCTAGGAAGTTATACGCGAACTGATGCGTAAACGTAATCAGTTTAACGCGGAAAACACTCCGGGATAGTGACATAGGCTTAACATACCTTAAATAACCTTTACATAACTTAGAAATAAGATTTGGAAGGTTTGGTGTGTCGAAATCAAGCTTATTCGCTTACAGGGACTAGATTCGACAAACTGCGAAAGTATGCCGATTCGTACTATAACGGACATTTTGGAACTTGACCATAAGTTAAATTTACCCTAAATATCCTTTAAATAGCTTAAAAATAGGCTTTGAGGGGTTCGGTATGCTAAAATAAACTTTTTGGTCATTCAGGGACTAAAAGCGTCAAAAAGTGCATAAGTTTGCATTTTCGCGCATAACTTACGTTCTGAATACATCCGGACATCCAAAAATTTATGTAATCATTAAAATATTTTATTATAGTGATTAGCTTGATAAAATTCCATTCGTCGCATAATTTGGATCGTTTTCCACGTCTGTTCGTGTTTCGTCGTAATTAACCGAATAACGTGATCATACGGCCAAACGAACCGACATCCGGGATATTTTTGAGCATGTTTCATGTCCACTACGTTTAGGCATCATTGTAAAGCCTTGAAAATGGCTTAACAGGCCTTGGATGTGTTGAAAATAAGCTTAAACAACTGCAGGGACTGAAACTGTAAAACTGAAAACTTTTCTGCTAATCTGCAGCCTAGGAGGGCCGCGTAAGCCTATACTGGCTCTTACGCGGGGCACCTAAAACTCCCAGTTCAACAAAAATAAGTTGTTTCAACAGCAGCTCGGTTTCTATGGTTTGCACCTGGTTTCTTAACATTCTAGGGGCTATTTTAAGTGCCCATGGTTTCACAAATCAGGGGGCACACTTGGACGGCCCAGATCAAAGCTCGTTTTACGAGGAACGATTTTAACGGCTATCCGAAAACTATAAATACCCCACCCCTTTTCCTTCAAAACCCACATTTGATTCTGAAATTCTCTAAGTTGGAGTCCTTGTACTTCATACCTGAGAATTTAAGATCAAAACTTCATCGCTTGGACCTTTTGTAAGCTTCTTTCATTCTTTTATGCGTTTTTAAGCATGAAAGTCAAACAGTGTTTGACTTTCAGCTTTGACCAGTCAATGGTCAACACGAAGTTCGTATGAATTTCATAACGTGAGCGTAATCACGATGGTTTTAGTATCTTGTGACTATACCTACTGATTACCACGTTATTTAGGCGTAGTGACGAGTCGTAGTTTCGGTCAAAATGTGTATTCTTGCGTATTTTGCAACCAAACTACCTTTAGGTATCAAGACCCGTTGTTTTTATACCAAACTTGTTTTCAAACTTCGTTAAACATGTTTTAACATGTTTAGCTCGTCACTTTAGGTTTAGTGCTTATAAAGGGTCGTAAGGTAAGCGGTCTAAACAACCGCTTAGACTTTCGAACCCGACCGGTTTGGTCAATCATTAGGATTCGACCAAGCATATTTTGTGACCATAGTTGTATAGGGAATAACTTGCCGAGGTTATACCTTATGATCAATACGTTTAGTTAGTTGTATGATAGGTAGTTATATGCCTTAGGAAAAATGACCAAAATGCCCTTTTTACGCATAAATTCATTTTAAGCATATGTAACCTAAATTTTGACATCTAAATTGATTAGGCAACATTATTAGACATGTTAAGGCATATAATACTTGTCATAGGGCTAGTTAGGCGGTCCGAACGCGTTTTACGCAAACGACGCGTTAAAGTAGCGTAAGCTACCTAAACGGGTCGTAATGGGTCGTAAGCACTTAGGATAGGTTTCATTTTAGAATGCAGGCTTTCTTAAACCATATTACATGAGTTCCTATACTCATTTGGTTTACGAAACCTCATTCTATCCGATCTTCCGATTTAGGTTCGTTTATTAACATAGTTATCTATATTAGGTGCCGTTTGATTCCGTGATCCCTTTAGCTTTGCTTGGTTGTTATTCAAGACTTCTAAGCACCCTCAAGTGAGTACATAGTCCCCGCTTTTACTGTTTTTCAAACATTTTGGGGTGAAACACATGTGCCTAGTTGTTACTTTCGTGCTTTTCATATTTTTATACCCTATACTTGCTATGTTCATTAATACACTTATAGTACATGATTTCATTATGTTTTATGCTATGTATGTCCATTTAGTGCATACTTAGTACATTATTTTACTTTACATTTCATGCTATGTATGTCCATTTAGTGCATACTTAGTACATTATTTTACATTACATTTCATGCTATATATGTCCATTTAGTGCATACTTTGTACATTATTGTACATTGCATTTCTGTTGCATATGTTCTCGTAGAATATGGACACATTGTTTTACATTTCTACCTTGTATGTTCACTTAGCATACTAGGTACATTATTTTCACAAAACATGCTTACATTTGGTATAACATTTGGTTTGTTTAACGAAACTAATACATTCATTAACATTAGCTACGCCGCTCGGTAGTAAGTAATGGTACCATAGGACTTGACAACTCCCATTCCTGATATCCTAGGTTTGTTTGGATGTAAGGAATGACTGAATCCGAAAACATTTTTGATAACCTTTACTCTAAGGTTATCCTACAGTCTCAAGGCTTGAATGTAGACGTTTAACATTACCACATAGATGTTTGTATCAGTAAAGCATGCATTATTTTGCAAAACATAACTTTTGCTTATAATCTATCAAATGCATTGTTTTGTACATTTCATTCTGATAGGGTTGAGTAAATGCTTTTAATTCAATAAAGGCTTTTATTCACTATACATTACATTTTTTTACACAATAACATCTCAACATTTGTTTGAACATTACATTTTGGTGGTTTGTTTGGTAAGTGATTTAAATAACGAGGCGTGTGTAATAAGATAAAAGCATGGTGGATACGCCGCTGGTTCTTCCTACATATAAGTGCTTTTATAGTATTACATATTGCAGCATTGTTTAAACCATTTCAACTTTGACATAATACATTTTACACTTATAACATTTCTTCATGAAACATTGCTTTACAAATAATTCATTTTACTTGGTCATTTATTTATCTATGTATCTTTCTTTTATATCATCTGATTTCGTATCACTGTTTATATGATTTATAAAAGAAAACATTTTACAAGGTTCATGACTAACTTTTGACAAACATTCTCTATAAACTTATAGGTCATGAATCCTAAATCAATAAAACCTATGTATCTCACAGGCATTTTTATGCTGACGTACCTATTTTCACATGTGTTTTCAGGAGACGATGCATAGGATCGATCAAGATACATTTAGGCGGACTTGGGCCTTAGTGACTTTAAAAGATGCATGACTAGTTAATTATGTTATGTTTCTTTGTTGTTAAGACATTGTAACTTCTTATAAATGAATAAAACAAACTTTCAATTTCCATGTGTTATGAAACAATGATTCTGTTACAACACTTGTAGGATCGCGATCAGACCCGAACGAGTCGTTCAGAGGAGTTTTACTTCGTTTCAGGTGCGGAATAACAAGAAACGGAGGTAGAAACAGCTGATTCTTCACTTTAACTACCGGTTGTATTGATTGAAACACAATTACAAGTAGTTCTTCACACCGGCAGCACTTCGGTATGGAATACAAGGCAATGACTTGTGATTTCGCTCAAAGAACACCTATATATAGGACTGAGATTTCGCTCCAAGGGACATGTCCATAAAAGCGAAACCCCTACATGACCAAATAAGCGAAACCTCATGTCTAAGTCCCTATGAGCGAAATCGGCTCACTAAACACAATACACTTCCTATTTTCTCGTAAAACGCGCCCTAATCTATACAATTCAAAGTAAGACTCGATACAAGACAAAGTCGACAGATGTAGTGCACCAACAGACTCCCCCTCAGATGTTGACGAGTCGACTATCGAGTCACGACAATGTTGTGTCTTCACTTCTTCAGTCTTGATCAGTCTCTGGGCTTTTCTCTCTCTCTCTCTCTATCTTCATCAACAGACTCCTCTTTAACCATATCTTGCTTGAAAATCTTCAGAATCCCCCTCTCGATTTGCTGGCATTTCTTTGTTCTTCAGCAATATCTGATACAGGATCGTTGTCTGGCTTTCACAAGTTCAAGATAGTTCTGTCCATAGAATCTTCCGAAACGATCAGCCTTGCTTACCTCAATCAGAGTCCTCAGGTATTGTAACCTGGCTCTCTATCTTCACGTTCAAGATCGAAACCTGGCTATTCCTGCACATTCTTAACCCAGAAGTAAATTTTCAAGATTTAACATTTCAAATATAAACATATGCACCAACATTCTGAAATAATCAGATGATTCCCTCTCATAAACATATGCATCATCAATCACTCTCCCTCAGATCACACACACATGATGAACCACTTGTTGATTTAAAAAAAACATTTGATGTTCAATATACACTCCCCCTCACAACAATGTCATCATGTTTAGCACTTGGAATTTTGAAAATCAGCCTTCCAACATCAGTTGTCGAAAATCTTTTTGACTTTTTCAAAAATTTATGCTAAAACACACACAAAATCTTTTTCGATTTTCTGAAAGAAAGTAAATGACACCACTTGAAGAATCAAGAAAATGCAGAAATGAAATATTTACAAACAATATTTTTGTGAGTTTGCGTAAGAGGATCATATCAGTTTATGAGACATGTCACCAACACCGTTAAGCTGCATAACATTTTAAGTTCTAAACAATTTACCTAGATTGTCAGTATATTTGTCCACTTAAATTTTCACACAAATTTCAACTGATCCGAGATAAGATGTTAATGATTTAAGCACTTAAACTTATTCGTGTGTCCTACTACTTGAATATACTCCCGTATCCAGATCCCAATATTCAGTCTTACAGGTGAGTATACCACAAATGATATCTGTCAGGGGTTAGGTGCGAGGACCGTGAGAGCTCAGGTCGATACTTCCGTATACGCAAAGAGATGACAGCTTCGACTTTTCGGTGTGTCCCCTTTAGAGGATCTTTTATTTTCAACAGCAGCGACTATCAATTTTATTGTTTCATCAGCTTGCTGAGGGCGATGCTATGTTTCAAGCATTTGCGAAAAGTATTATCCGGGGACTAGGTCAGTACTTCCATACAGCAGAAGTCCCGGGATAATACCCCAGATATCACTGAGCATAAAGACCTAGTATCTCAGAATAAGGGACCTTTCAAACAAGATTTCAGGGGTTACCTATATCTCCAAGAAGTTGTTAACCCACAGAATAAGCAAGTTTGAAATTTAGGTTTATATCACGTCACAATTTACTAAATGTGTAAAAATCTACTGGCACATCCTTAGTGAGATTGTTTATCACATCTTAACATTACAATTCTTTAGCATGTTGTGACAGTCCACTGATGTACTATCATTTCCTCTTTTCACAACAAACTCATTTTTGATTTTATCATGTTTTTATGTTTTTTTTCAAATTTTTTTAATGTTTTTGGATTTTCTGAAATTTTCTACTCCCCCTAAAATGCAAACACATTAACGAAAAATTGAAAACACACTAAGCTCTTGACCCACTTGAACACAAAATTCAAAACAAATTGTACAGAAATTTGACAACTGACATCGAATTGCATCAATTCGCCATCCACTAGGCGTAAACAATCAGAACTCCCCTTTCACAAACCATTTTCTCATTTAGATCTCAAAACACTTAAGTTTATTTTAATCAAAATGATTTTTCCAGAAAATGAATTTGTTTTAACCATTTGAAGGTTTTCCAATTGTAAAGTACGGGGATATGGTTCAACATTTTGTCAGTTATTATGTTAATAAATCAAGTACAACTTAGTGTCCCTGATTTACCGTTTGAAATCAAGCAACCTCTGTACCAATTGTAAAGAATAACCACTTGTAAAATCACAAACAATACCACTTGTAGGTATATCTGAACAATTACCCACTGTAGGAATGTTACGTCTACATAACACACTTTACCAATTAGGATGCCGATTCCTGCTTCGCACTTACCAACTTGGAAGCTCCGGCGTAGTCCTTTTACCTGTAAAAATTCAAACACTTTCAAAAACTTCTTCATACAAACTCATTAAACATGAATGATGCGGATTCCTGATCCACGATATAAACTTGGGATCTCCGGCATAGTCCTAAGACTTTAAGGGAAACAAACTTCCATCCAAGTCTTCTCACACTTGATGGATTTCAATTCTTGCATAGTAGGGTTATAAGTTGCCTTTTTAGTTGCATAGAAATCTTTAACCCCCTTTGCTTTTCCATTCAACATTTTCCCAAAATTTTCTTTACACTTCCATTAAATGTTTTCTCGACATCAAACTTTGTTTTCTCGTTATAAAATTGGTTCGAGATGTCAACCGTTCCAACCTTCTGTTTAACCTCTTCAAATTTCAGTGATGGAAATTCATCATCATTCACTGAAATTTTCACCTCACCTTGTGGCTCCTCTGGCTTTGTGGAACCAGATTCATCGCCGACATTCACATCAACTTTCTTAACAACAAACACTTGGTTGTCATTCTCTTTCTTTTTGTAAAAATTCTTTTTCGAACACTCACCAACCTCATACGTTGAATTTTCAAAAATTTTAAGTCTGTTGGTTGGTGGTTCAACATCAACAACCTTTTCTTTCAATTTCTGAGAAACTCCTTGTTTTGTTTTGGCGTTTTTCTGACAGTTCCATGCAATGTGACCAACTTCATTGCATCTGTAACAGGTACGAGTTTCCTTTGGATGTGACACTTCAGATCCATTCTTCCTTTTCTCAGCAAGAAACTCATGGTTTGACTGTCTCCAGAATGGTTTCTTCTGTTCCTCTTCTGAACTTCCACCTGACACAAATTCTGTTTTTGTTTTAGAATTTTTCATATTTTTATGATTTTCTGGTGGAATAAAACCAAGTCCTTTCTTTTTGTAGCTACGATTTTGGTTTGGTTTCTTTTGAGAACCCGAACCAGAATTGTAACCCTTTTTCTTGTTTAACCGTTGTTGAACTCTTGAAGTGTATTTTTTAGGTTTTCTAGTAAGATTTAAATCTTTTATTTCAGAAATATTAATTTCTGTCATTTTGAAAACCTTTTTGATCATGTCAAAACGAACACTTCTTATTGGAAACTCTTTGTCAGAGTATAATTTGTTCGAATCTTTTAAAGTGTATGCTACTTCAAATGTTTCATCATCCAAATTTGCTTTCGATAACAAAAATTCTTTACTGTAAGACCGTTTGATCGACGATTTTTGACTGTTGACTGACGAATTTGACCCTCCATACTCAGACTTTGACTCATCTTCATCAGTATCCAACACCTAATCGACCACCTTTTTTATTAACTCAGACTCATGATCGGTGTCAGACGAGGGAAACGTGACGTCAATGTTTTCTGGTAATTCATCAGTTGTGTTGGTTTTTAGCTTTATATTGACAGCCTTTTCAAGTTGCTCCTCGTTTGGTTTTCTATGAGAATACCCTTCCCAAATCGGAGGTGGACACTTGTTATAGCTAACAGTCGGTTTCTTACCACAGTCTTTCTTCTTCGGCTTCTCATCTTGAAAAGCTTCCATACCTGCAACAGTTGGGTAAATACGATCAATGAGATAATCAGAACTAGAATAACTTTGCAATAAACGTCTAATTCTCTCATTCTCAATCTTTTCTGTCTCCAACTCTTGCTTCCACTTAGCACTTTCTTCGATGTAAAAGTTGATAGCTTTCTGCTTAGTCATCATCACAGCATTCATCATCGTTAGTGCTTGTTCTCTTTCTGAGTTTGTCTTCTGGAGACCAGTTACTGTTTTGTTCAAGACATCGTAAGATTCTTTCACATAGTTGAGATTGAACAGTAACTGCTCCTTCTTCTACTCATACTCAGCTATTATGTCATCTTTTGCTGCACATTCCTTGCAAGCTTCCAAACACTTCTCGCAAGACTTTACAACTTCAACAATCTTTTCAACTTCGATTGTTTTCACTACTTTAACCACCTTTTCTGTCTCAATCACCTTTTCTTCTTCTTTCACTTGCTCACTCTCAACATTCTTCTCAGCAACACTTTCAACACTCTCGTTCTGAACAACATCTTCAGATTTCATTTGTTGTTGTTCTTTAGCAGCTCGTTTCTCCTTCAGTTTCTCCATGCGATCTGCAAAATAGAAATGAAAACTTTCAGGAGAAAGATGAGTTTTAGCAATATTGATATGTTTCTCTTCCTCATCATCACTACTTCTATCAACTAGTGACTGATCAAACTGCACAGATTTTTCAGAATCAGCATCTGATAAAAATCTGACGGTGTTTGATCAAATACAACTTCTTTTTCTGAAGTAACATCATTCTGCACACTCTCATCTGCACTCTGAGAACCTTCATCAGCACTTTCTGATCTTTCATCAGATGCAACAGACTGTTCCTCCACACTTTTCACTGTCTCTCCAATAGACTTCATCCAGGTGGCAAACATGTCTGATTCTCTGCCAATCTTAGCGATAAAATCTTTGTATTCTCCCTTTTCATCAACAAACATATCCCAGCTGAAGCCTTCAGGTAGTCTCTCATCATCTTGATCGACTAAACATGCTTTGCTTTCAGTTGATATGTAGTTGTTCCAGTTGAAGTCTACCAAACACGTTCTCTTAGAATCCTCAATCTTTCTACCATGAGCCGTCTGTGAATCTTGTTGTTGACCAACTTGTTGATAAATGGCTTTCCGGTAGTAATCATCCTTTCCGAACGGATTCTGAGCACCACTAGCTTCCCTGTTCTTGCACTCTCGCTTGAAATGGCCTTTCTCCCTACATCGAAAACAAGTAACTTTAGATTTATCAAAACCTAAAGTAGATACATGAGCATCAAGAAAGTCATTTCTCCCGGTAATTGTCTTGAACTTTTCAGCACGCCTAAGAACACTAGCTAGACACCATTTGATATCCATCAATTCCATCTCTTCGACGTCTATTTGATCGTAATCCTCCTTTGTAAGCATAGGATTTCCGATCCTCCCAGCAACAAGACCCTCATAAGATAACAACACAGAACCAAGTAGAGCCATGTGGTCTTTTGCAGTTTCCTCAGAAAAACTTTGACCTTCTGGAAGATTTAGAGCGATGTTGCACTGAATCACATAACCGTTTCCTGTCTTTGTGCTTTGAGACTGAAAGCTTGTATTTAACTCTTTAGGATTAACACTTGGAAATGATGAGAATCCACTGCTGCTTTTGTTAGAACTTTGGTCCACCTTTTCTGTTGAATCCCCAGCACTGAATGCAGTTTGGATTTTCGGACTTCTCTCCGCTTCAGGAACTGGAATGCTACCCTTGTAGTACATCTTTACATGCTGTTGACCACTCGGACTGTTCATCCTGGCGATCTTCTATTGTTCCAGATCCTGACTTTCAATCTTTTCGATAAACTGAGAAATCGTTAACCCGTCATAAACACCCGTATTTTTCAGAATCATCAAATACGTTCCCTACTCTTTCTGCGGTAACACATCGGCAAGCTTATCCACCCACTCTTCACGATCTTTAGTAATACTCAACATTGACATTGATCGCACTAGGTGGCAGTAGCGTTCTATCAGCTTCTTTGTATCCTCCCCTGGTAAGCTACTAAACAGATCGAACTCTTTC
The DNA here is from genome assembly GCF_002127325.2 of Helianthus annuus. Lineage (NCBI taxonomy): Eukaryota > Viridiplantae > Streptophyta > Magnoliopsida > Asterales > Asteraceae > Helianthus > Helianthus annuus. The sequence goes on from NC_035433.2 coordinate 65,677,071, forward strand.
TTAAGCAACGCCTTCTTACTCATTATCATGTTCTCACTACCCTCAAACTTAACATGAAGAGCATCCCAGATAGACTTTGCAGTTTTGTCGTGTTGTAGCTGAATGAAGATGTCTTCTTTTATGGCTTGCTGAAGCAGACTGATCATCATTTTCTCAGCTTTGTACATAACCCGTTCTTAATCCGTGAATTCTAATAACTCTTTAAGAACCTGCAAATCTGTTCGAGGCAACACATATTTCTTGAGAATACACTCCCATGACCTGAGATGATTTGCCTGAACCCAGTTCTCGAATCTGTCTTTCCATCCGTAGTATTCTTCGATACTCATCAATTTCGGGGGCTTTTGGGTAGTTCCCGTCTCATTTTCCAGGTTCATAGCTTGAGCAATAGCAGCTGGACCAGACGGTGTTGCAAACGCGTTATAGAACTCGGTATCCATGATGACTTAGCACGTTTTTCAAGATCAGTGACAAATAAGCGAAATTAGGTATTTGTGCACAAAGAGCGAAATCCCAGAAATCCTTAAAAGCGAAATTAGGGTTTTGAATGTACTTAAGAGCGAAATCAGGTATATAGAGTGTCCTTTTGAGCGAAATTAGGATACTGGATGACCTTATGAGGGAAATCTGATAGTCTTCAAGAGCGAAATCAGGGTTTGCACCTATGAGCGAAATCTAATGGTCTCAATAAGCGAAATCCCTCAATTTTTGTACCCCAGGAGCGAAACCTAAAGTGTACTATAAGCGAAATCACTAAGTGTCCGTATGAGCGAAACCTGATCGAAGGGCAATTTGGTCCATTTTTAGTCCGTTTTTTAATGTCAAACTCTCAGGGATTTGTCTATGTCCAATAATACACAGTCTGTGAAATTTTGAGCGAATTTTGACCAGTAAATCTTGATCTGGTGAAGAAAGAAGGTGTAGAAGTAAGAAATCTCGATGAATTCCAGCTAATCTCTGCAGAACTCCTCCTCCTGAGCTCTGATACCACTTGTAGGATCGCGATCAGACCCGAACGAGTCGTTCAGAGGAGTTTTACTTCGTTTCAGGTGCGGAATAACAAGAAACGAGGGTAGAAACAGCTGGTTCTTCACTTTAACTACCGATTGTATTGATTGAAACACAATTACAAGTAGTTCTTCACACCGGCAGCACTTCGGTATGGAATACAAGGCAATGACTTGTGATTTCGCTCAAAGAACACCTATATATAGGACTGAGATTTCGCTCCAAGGGACATGTCCATAAAAGCGAAACCCCTACATGACCAAATAAGCGAAACCTCATGTCTAAGTCCCTATGAGCGAAATCGGCTCACTAAACACAATACACTTCCTATTTTCTCGTAAAACGCGCCCTAATCTATACAATTCAAAGTAAGACTCGATACAAGACAAAGTCGACAGATGTAGTGCACCAACAACACTACCCGACGTTTCCGCCACGATTTGTTGTTTTACGTGGTCGGGGTCAGGTGTCTGCAGAAAGGGACAAAGCTATAGAAGCTTCTACGCCCACCACGGGGGCGTGCCCAGCTCAGCACGGGGTGTGGTCAACGCCAAGATCTACAGAATCTTGCAAATCTTGATAGTACAGATACGCTTCTACACACGGGGCCATGCCCAGCTGACACGGGGCCGTGGCCGGGCTACTGTCCAGGCTATAAATAGGGGTGCTTGGTTCATTTCAAAAGCATCCCTTGGCAAACCACCTCTCTTCCACTTTGCCCCCACTCCACCACCACTACAACACCCACATCCACCACAATCATCCATCATCCACCTTAGAGTGTGTGTAATAGTCTCGGGATCCAAGATTGATCGTAAGAGCTCTTGTCAATCAAAGGCCATGTTTGGCTAAGTCTCTTACATCACTTGGTGAAGACAAGTATTTAATGTATTACTTTTGATTTTTAATCTTTTCACACTTTTATTTGATTTTGTATTAATGACTTTAATAACTAGTTTCTTATGTTGAAGATGAAACTTCCTTATCATTTGTCCGTAGTGTCTTGGCATTATTTTACAGTCTATATAAAGTAAAAGATTTTCACCATTCATATCTCTACGGTCTATATAGAGATATGTTGGCTACCTGGTCGGGGGTTAAGGGAATGGTTCGGTAAGTGTGACAACCCGGATTTCCAAGGTTAGCATCACCTACTTTCACAACCTCGCAGTTGGTATCGTTACGCTTCACCTATGGGCACACTAAGTTAAACTTATTCGTGATTATTATTAATTGAATAAGGGTTATTGGTAATTACGTGACTAGTTGTTTGATTAATTGAATACGTTTCATCTAGTCGCACATGACACCGAGTCGCACACTCTCCTTCCATCCGTACACCCTCTGCCTCTTGTGTCTTATAAGCCACGGCCCACACATCGGATCACGCCCAAAAGTGACCCAAGCCCAACCCGTGTAGGATATGTTGCATGATCAGAGTGCATCACGCATTGTGGCTTTAGAAACAATACAAACCCTAATTCTCTCCACCTTGGGCGACTACCCCTCCTCCTTCCCTCCCAGATCGACGGCCATCCAACCTCGTCGGAGCACTCTTCTCCTCGAGACATCAGTCCCCGTCCTAACACTCGGGTTTGGTAGACCAACTAGGAACGGGTAATGTATCTAGTCTTACCGAGCAAACCAAGGTGAGTTCACTGCACTTTTCTAAGCATGCGTCCCGGTGGTTTGGGACATCTGGTAAACGTTTCTGAAGGGAATACTGGATAAACTGTTTATTTGGGATGTTGGTTATTGAACACGGTATAAATCATGTAAGACCACATACATCTACCGTGTTGCTGAAGAAGCAACGAGGTATTTAGTTGATAGCGCTATTAGGATTGGCACCCTCACACCGGGCCGAAAGGACGGGCGTGAACTAATTACCTGGACTTCATGACCAATGCCTAGTTAGAGGCATTGGGGTTGGGCATTCACATCGTATTATGTAAGACCCCTTACATCTTTTTAAGGTTGTTTGATACCTTGACCACTTGACCAATGCCTAATTGGGGGCATTGGGGTTGGGCATTCACATCTAGTCGCCACATACGGTAATCGAGTAATAAACAACATCAAAACAAAACGTTGAACTGTCTTAAACATACATCTGATAACTAAACACGTTAACAAAACTTGAACTCACCAGCGTCGTCTGACACACTTGTCTGCATGCTTGCAGGTCGTTAGAATTCGTGACATGGACTTGCTATCTGGGAGTGCTGGAGTGGTCATGGATCGAAGCTCATGGATTAACATATATTTGATACATTGGCTTTGAACATTTATTATGAAACAGTTGTTGAACGATTTACTATATGCTTCCGCTACACAACTCTTTTGATTTAATCTTATGATTGACATTTACTATTGGTAATTAATAACATGTTTTATTTAAATATTTATCATTGGTTCAATGTGATTGGTGGCTCGAACTCTGATGCGTCACACATTCCGCGGTGTTCCCGCATGTGGTATTTTGGGGGTGTGACAGTTTGGTATCAGAGCCACTAGTTATAGTGAACTTGGTTTTAAAACGTTTTCATAAAACCGGACTATAACCGAACAGTTCTGAAATCGACCATGACACTCAGCTCCAGACTGCAAGGTTCGTTTCTAATTTACTATTACGTGATGTATTTAGCGTACCTTTACTTATGACATTACACATAAATGCACACTTGACACTACAGTATGAACTTCTATGTTACCAACCCATGTTACGTGTTTTAAGAGTGCGACTCTTCTTAAACTTTCATGATCTACGTTGTGGTATCATCTGTTTTATTGCTCGAATTCGGGGAACCTTTTAGCGCGAGTTAAGAGGCACTGAGATGAGCATGCAAATTGCCTTATTATTATGGGTGCACACATAATAATAATGTGGGGTGCACGCGAGTCCTAGTGAGGCTTAACAAGTGAAAAAGGGGTTCCGTTCCATTATTTGGTTGATGTGAAACACAACAGTCTATAGGAGTCATAGCAGTGATTGTCTTCTACTTGAATGTGACCTTTTCACTTCCCTCTGAAACCCTTCGAATCTCGATGCTATTGAGTATTACCTGAATACCCATCTGAATGTCTAGCAAACTGTGTAGAATGCTAGGTGCTTGTACGAACGTCCCTGAGTGGATGTTGAAGCGTCAATGATTGGTCTATACCTTTCTCACTTTTCTTCGTTTGCTGGAACTCTATGTGTTAACGTCTTAGACTCCGAAGTGTGATCACTTCTGCAACACTCTCGCAGCATACCGCGTATTACTCAAACGACTTACTAGATCGATGGACAAAAAGGGGTAAGCATAGTATTTTACCAACCTCAGTATTTGGACAACCTGATTACTGGCAACAAACACCAGCAAATTGACTTCAATTGAATTCTTTAACTCTAGTCAGCGACTTGTGGGAGTCAACTCTTACGAATCAATCTTGACATAAGCGATGACAACAGATTATAGTGGGAAATATGTGGCTACCATCGCAGTGAGTAGCGCGTGGCATAGAATGTGAAAGGATGGACCCTAATAGCGAAAGGAAGCAGGACTCCGTTTCGAGCAGCGATATTAGAAACAACGGTCGCAATGACACCAACGTACTCGCAAATCATGACTTTCGGTATGGAAATGATGGTGGCTTCAACAAGGATTGGCCGATGTTAAGTCAAGACACCAACAACCTATGGAACAATGGCAGTTTTCGGAATTCTAGTAGCAGTAGCAACAACACTGGAAGTGGTGCTCGAGGAAAGGGCATTTAGGATTGGTGTAGGCGTCGCCAGACATTAGAGCAAAATGGTAGCTGGTATGTTTTTGGGGTAAGTAAATGCTTCGTCTCTGTTCGGTGTAACCTCGACGCTTCTTGAAACCGAACTTGTTGTGGAATTGGCTGATGGCAAGACAAATGAAACCTCATATGTCCGTTGGAATGTAAACTCGACCTTGTGAGACAAGTGTTCGACATCGACCTTCCTTCTGCTATCCTCGATAGTTTTGATGCAGTAGTTGGTATGGATAGGTCATTCATACATCACGCAGATATGCCCTGCGAGAAGAAAGTTTTGCGTACCCCTCTCCCTAGTGGAATCCAAAGTATCAGAGTTGTGTAAAGGTTAGCAGCAATTCTCCAATGAAACCCAGAAGTGTCTACAAAAGGATTACCCCGCCATGGTTAGCAGTCGTTACTGATGTTAAGACTAAGGAAAAGAGGATCGAGGATCCACCTATTGTTCGTGATTTCTCTCGGTGTGCTACCTGAGGAACTCTCAGGTTTACCTTCACAACTGTTACTCGGAATCCAAGTTTGAACTCACATCGGAGGCAGCTCTGATTACACGCACTCTTACCGTCTTGCACCAGGAGGGTTGCAAGAATTGTCTAATCAACTACAGAAACTGTTGGACAGGAGTTTGTCGGACTTAGCTTTTCGCTTTGGGGAGCCCAGTTATATCCATGAAGATAAGCCTTTTCGTATGTGTACTGGTTATCAAGAACTTTTTAAGGTGACAGTTAAGAACCGTTTGCCTCGATCATGTATTGGCAACCTGTCTACCAGAGCGAGGGTCAAGCTTCCATTCGAGGAATGACTAACGAATGAACTATCATCAGGTGGGAGTCCAGAGGGGAGAATGTTTCTAGAACAGCATATTGGACACAATGCGGCCAGTTGACTTTGAGTTGATCAACACACCCGCAGCTCTATGGACCACATGAATCGACCATGTTTATTGATGACGTTTGGACCATTTCCAGGAGAAAGGAACATCATGGCGGCATTTGTATCTTATCTTAGAGCTCCCGAGCAAGGAGCCACTACCCGCGAAGTCGGGAGAAGTGCAACTTCTGGAATCGAGAGGTACCTTTTGGTCATGTAATCAACGAAGTGGGGAAAACCCGTTGATCTGACAAAGATCCATCTTGTTAGAAACTGATCGACACCAAAGATTCCTTCGGGGATGCAGCAATTCCTTTGTTTCGCTAGATACTATCGCAGCTTATTCATAGGATTTTCGAAGGTCACACAGCTTAAATCTCTTTAGCACAGCAGGGTGCTGTGTTAGGACGAAATAGGAGGACGTCATTTCAGCTTTCGAATTCCAACTCTGCAATGCACTGAGCATCGTCTTTACCCGAGGGTGCGGGTGATTTAGTGGTATGCCATGAGGGTCCGAATCAGAGTCCCGGTTACACACCGACACAACACGAGAGAGTGATGACTTTCGTGATGGAGTTACAAAGAGGAACTGCACGACACACAGCCTGCTGTGGAAACCGTGGCCTTGGGATTTTAGATGGAGGCATGTCTTGGGCGGTACCAGATGTGTTATTTAGACCGATCATAAGGGCCTCCCGTGTACCCTGATTTTGAAAGAGCTAAATCGGTTAATGGCACCGCTGGATAGAACTTTGAAATGAATACGACCGTGAAACTTGGGCGTGCACGAGCGTTGCAGCTCGCTATCCACTCTAACATACCTGATCAGACTCGCCTTGTTCAAACTGAAGAACTGAAGGAAGAGAGTTCTCAAGATTGACCCATGCGGGGCATGGGGGAAGCAACCGTTGGCAGGACGTACGATATTTGCTACTTCATAGAACGAATATGGACCTCACTATACAACAACCTTTGGGGAACTGGTGCAGGCCAAGCACACGGGTTTCGATATCCCATTCATTTGAGTTTGATAGGATGAATTAAACCCTGAAGACCATGCACGGATGACCGGGCCTGAAGGCCCACATAGCAAAGCATTAGATCGATGTTTGACTTGTGGGAAAGTCAAGGTGGGATATTGGCAACCAGAAACACATATATGAAAATGAGAATAGACTGCCACGGATTTTATCACTAGGCTACTTACAACTTGAAACGGAAACAATATCACCTGTGATAGTTGATTGTCTCACGTAACCAGCACACTTTCTAGCCACCAAGGAAGCGAATAAGTTTTCTACACTTGCAGTCATCTACCTAAAAGAAGCGGTTGCTAGGCACGGGGTGCCAACCTCCATTATCTCTGATTGCGACCCGCGATTTGCATCTGATTTGTGGCAAACGATGCACAAATCCTTTGGCTCACGTCTAGACATGAGCACATCATATCGTCCACAGACAGATGGGCAGACTGAACGCACCATCCAAACTCTTGAAGACATGCTTCGAGCATGTGCAATGGACTTTGGTAACGGCTGGGAGCGGCATCTACCTTTAGTGGAGTTTTCATATATCATAAGTTACCCCACCAGCATCCAGGCTACTCCGTTTGAGGCATTGTGCGAACGGAAGTGCCGATCACCTCTTCGTTGGGCGGAAGTTGGAAACAGCCAAATCACTGGCCCAGAGCTCGTCGTAGGCACAGCAGAGAAAACTGCTCAGATACGACAACAAATGGCGGCAGCTCGTGACCGTCGGAAAAACTACGCTGATAAGCGCAGGAAATCACTCGAGTTCCAGGTTGGGGATTGAGTGTTACTTAAAGTCTTACCTTGGAAAGGTGTAGTTCATTTTGGTAAACGAGGCAAACTCAACCGCGATATGTTGGGCCTTTCGAAATCACTGAGAGAATTGGCAAGGTGGCCTACGGGCTGAATCTACCCGAAGAACTCAGTGGAGTTCACAACGTATTCCATGTGTCGAATCTGAAGAAGTGTCTGTCAGATGAACCCCTCACAGTTCCTCTCAAGGAGCTCACCATCGATGATTGTTACGATTTGTCGAAGAACCAGTGGAAATCTTGGACCGGGAGGTCAAGATTCTCAAACGCACCAGGATACCTATTGTTCGAGTTCGTTGGAACTCCCGTCGTAGCCCAGAGTTTACCTGGGAACAAGAAGACCAAATGAAACACAAATACCCCCCAGTTGTTCGAGAACAATGAAACCACTACTGATGCTGAAGCTACTGCGGAATTTCGGGACGAAATTCCAAACCAACGGGGTAATGATGTGACACCCCAGGAAACCATGCAACCTAATTAGCTTCCTCAGTAGCTACGTGCTAAATTTCGGGACGAAATTTCTTCCAAGTTGGGGATGATGTGACAACCCGGATTTCCAAGGTTAGCATCACCTACTTTCACAACCTCGCAGCTGGTATCGTTACGCTTCACCTATGGGCACACTAAGTTAAACTTATTCGTGATTATTATTAATTGAATAAGGGTTATTGGTAATTACGTGACTAGTTGTTTGATTAATTGAATACGTTTCATCTAGTCGCACATGACACCGAGTCGCACACTCTCCTTCCATCCGTACACCCTCTGCCTCTTGTGTCTTATAAGCCACGGCCCACACATCGGATCAGGCCCAAAAGTGACCCAAGCCCAACCCGTGTAGGATATGTTGCATGATCAGAGTGCATCACGCATTGTGGCTTTAGAAACAATACAAACCCTAATTCTCTCCACCTTGGGCGACTACCCCTCCTCCTTCCCTCCCGGATCGACGGCCATCCAACCTCGTCGGAGCACTCTTCTCCTCGAGACATCAGTCCCCGTCCTAACACTCGGGTTTGGTAGACCAACTAGGAACGGGTAATGTATCTAGTCTTACCGAGCAAACCAAGGTGAGTTCACTGCACTTTTCTAAGCATGCGTCCCGGTGGTTTGGGACATCTGGTAAACGTTTCTGAAGGGAATACTGGGTAAACTGTTTATTTGGGATGTTGGTTATTGAACACAGTATAAATCATGTAAGACCACATACATCTACCGTGTTGTTGAAGAAGCAACGAGGTATTTAGTTGATAGCGCTATTAGGATTGGCACCCTCACACCGGGCCGAAAGGACGGGCGTGAACTAATTACCTGGACTTCATGACCAATGCCTAGTTAGAGGCATTGGGGTTGGGCATTCACATCGTATTATGTAAGACCCCTTACATCTTTTCAAGGTTGTTTGATACCTTGACCACTTGACCAATGCCTAATTGGGGGCATTGGGGTTGGGCATTCACATCTAGTCGCCACATACGGTAATCGAGTAATAAACAACATCAAAACAAAACGTTGAACTGTCTTAAACATACATCTGATAACTAAACACGTTAACAAAACTTTGAACTCACCAGCGTCGTCTGACACACTTGTCTGCATGCTTGCAGGTCGTTAGAATTCGTGACATGGACTTGCTATCTGGGAGTGCTGGAGTGGTCATGGATCGAAGCTCATGGATTAACATATATTTGATACATTGGCTTTGAACATTTATTATGAAACAGTTGTTGAACGATTTACTATATGCTTCCGCTACACAACTCTTTTGATTTAATCTTATGATTGACATTTACTATTGGTAATTAATAACATGTTTTATTTAAATATTTATCATTGGTTCAATGTGATTGGTGGCTCGAACTCTGATGCGTCACACATTCCGCGGTGTTCCCGCATGTGGTATTTTGGGGGTGTGACAGTAAGGTTCTTGCCTTGTTTAGTGTATAGATCCTACAAGGACCTGGGTCAAGCTTACTAGGACCTCCTTCAATACCCACTGGTATTCGATGGCGGGGGTGCGAATGGCTTGATCCCCTCATATGTAAACTACTATTAATACATTAAACCGGCTACTTGGGATTGTATCCCTGCTGACTCAAACCACTTAGCCGAGGGTAACGTCGCCTTCAAAAGAGGGGCCTACTGTAACGACTCACCCAAAAATATCCTAAAACGCTCCGTAAGTGGAAACCCGAACCCCTGAAACTCTAATGTACATGGAAAAAAAACCAAGAAAATAAGAAATTTGGATTTCACGCGGGTCGCGACAACAAGGCAGATCTCCGGATAAGCTTAAGGGACACGCGTCGCGACCACCGGTGACTCAGCATATTCCGATCTGATCCACACACCCACGCGGGCCGCGTAAGTCTTCCTTTGATTTTACGCGGGCCGCGAGGCGCCCTAGTTTCAGCCTATAAATAGCAGTCGATGGTTTCATTCCATTTCGCTCAATTCTTTTCTTTCTATTAGCTTCTATTATAGTAAAATAGTAGCTTGGGATTATACCTTCTAAATTCCAAAACTCTGCCGTTATTAGGGTAATAACTCTAATCACTGGTACGATACTTTATCCGATCGATTGAGACTATACGATGGATGTTTAAGTCCTGCTCAAACTCGGGTTATACTTTGTCATTCGTCGTGAATTCGATGGATGTTTAAGTATCGCACTTTGTCATTCATTGTGAGGGTTTCTATCTCGTGATTATCGTTAAAGTTGAATTGAGTTAATACACTAATACGAGTTCCATTGTATCTAGAAATTAGAACTCGTAAACAGAGAATCGCTAGAATACTTAATAGTTAAGTAAACTTAGTTGTTAAGGAAACTTAGCAGTTAAGCTAGTCAATTAATCTGCTAATTACGTTAAGTAATCAACTAAGCAAATTATAAGAGTTAAGATCAATTAATTAGTTAAGTAGTTAATTAATTATTAAGTTAAGCAAGATTAATTAAGCTAAGCAGGAGTAATTAAGCTAAGCAGAATTAGTTAAGCTAAGCTAAGCAAGATTAATTAAGCTGAGTAAGATTTATTAATCACCTAAATAGATATACATGAAAAATAAATATATATGGGGTCGAGTATATGAGAACGTTTACTATTAATAATTAAATATATTATTTTTTACCTTACTACGTTTTTAATGAAACTTAGGTTAAAACATAGATAAAAATATGCTCGTTCTAAAGACATATTCGTCGTTTTATAAAACATCATATTTTAAAAGTTATACGAGAAAAACGAGTGAAGCAGCTGAATTAATATATATAAGCAAGCTAGCTAGCATGTCAAGCAGGTAGGTTGGCATGCCAATTTATCCCACATCGACCATAAAGATTGTTAAGGTGCTTGCTTGCTTGCTTTAAATAAGAACCTAGGATTTCATTCTTCCTTGCTCATTTCTTTTCTTCTTCTCTCTATACGTTGGTGTTCTAACCAATAATCACCAAAGAGACGTTCTGTCCGATCGATTCAGGAACCATCTAATGAATGCCAAAGTGTTGTGCTTTGTGAATTTCGTTAAACGGAATCAAAAGTACTATACTTTGTGAGTTCGTTAAACGGATGCCAAAGTACTATACTTTGTGAGTTCGTTAAACGGATGCCAAAGTACTATACTTTGTGAATTCTGTTAAGGTTCGAATCTCGTGACTACCGTTAAGGTTTGATTTGAGTTTTACACAAATACGTATTCCATTCTAAACTATATGTTTAACTACCCGAATACTCTCAATTACACACTTACAATTAAACAAGCAATTAAAACATCAGAAGATCCAGAACAATAAAGTACACGCTTAATTATCAGAAGGAATAGAATCCAGAAGCTTGTTAAATCAAATACTGCATGCTTATAATGTGAGTCATTCTCTTTTTATTAACTGTTTTACAATACTCCAAAGTATTTTCAAAGTTATAATTACAGGGATTAAGTCTTTGTAATCACCAAATTACAGCCGGTATGTGGGGTATTGTGCACATTACTACTATTTGTATCATTTTAGGTGAGCGAGCCTAAATCATGATATACACTATTAGGTAGTCGGACCTAAATAGTGATTTACGTCACTTGTGGGTGAACGGACCCAACAGTGATATGACCACAGTCACAGATCCAGTCGAGTGACAAATATTGTGGGTAGTTGGTTGATATCAGAAACATTGTAATCGCTCTTAATGCTGTAAATTATAACAAATGAGTCGTTTTAGAAAATAGAATGATTCACTCAGTATTTCCCTGCTGACAAAACCTTTTTAAACACGTGTTTCAGGTAATTACAGTAGATTGGAGTAAGAATTGGATCCGGCACTGAAGGACTTCAAGAAGTGGCTTTATTTATTAATTAAATCAACTTAAGAAATATTGTTTTTGGGTTTATCCCTTATTAAAAGCTACCTTTGTAAAACATGGAATTTCCGCTGAAATTTCCTAAACTCTGATATTTTTCCTAACTCACGGTCCTGATGAAATTTCCGCTGCAATGTTTTTCAAAAAAAAATTAATTATTAAAAATAACCACCGGTACCACGGGCTGCTCGCGACTCCTGATTCCGGCTAGGATGGGGTCGGGGGTCGTGACAGAAGGTGGTATCAGAGCCACTACTTTAAGCCTATAAGTGTTGTGATAATAATACTTAAGCTTAAATAAAAGAGTTAGGAGATTGCTATTAACTGGTAGCACATCTGATAGCATTTAGACTTGAACATAAGAAAAGATGCCTTAGTATAAGCTAAGCCACTTGTTTAAATAATTAGGTGTTGTAATAATACCTGAGTTTAAACGGAGAGTTAGGAACTTAATATTATCTGATAGCACTCAGGATGATATTTAGACTTGAACTTAAGAATTTTGCCTTAATATAAGCTTCAAGATAAATTACTTATATAAGTATAATGTAATGAATATTGATATACCATAAGAATGGTAATTAGAATATTGCAAGATATGATAAATAAGCAATAACACTTAATTGCTATTAATCCTTGCTTATTTAATATTACTTAGAATAAAGATATGTTATGGAAATACAAATTTCCTTGATTCTGGATAAAAGCTCTAATAAAAGAGGCACTTTTAAAATCTTGAAAAGATACTATTTATGGGAAATAGAAAATTTTCTCCGGCAAAACTAGGTAAAGAGAAGCAGACTCTCCAGCTTGACTGGATATATTGAATTTACCTCTCCGGCGCGAACCGGATAAGACGGGGTAAATAATATGTCATAACAGTGACAAGATTTCCCTAAATAATATCATGACCTGATATCTGACTTGTTTTTGGAAATATGAATCTGTTAAATACATTAACCTTATAGAGGGTATGTATATTACAACATGTGAAATATATGATTATATAGATATGTATATCTATAAGGAATTCCAAAAACCAAATAGGAATAAAGCACAAGCATATGTGTCTAGATTTCTTTATTAGGAATCTCTTTTCCGATATCAAACATTATTTCGTTTGATCATTTGTCTCGTAGCTCGTATGACAAAATAAACAATGGAAACCCTTTAAGTTGGTACGCCATCAAAAGTATAAGAATTTCCAAATGCGTTACCTAAACTATTAACGCAAGTAAAGAAACATGTAAAGTTGTGCTAGTACACAAGAAAACACATGAAACTTAAACTATATGTCCACAGACGTCAAAGTTTATCACACACGACTCCCCAGGCAAGACCTTTGGAAAATATAAATTGGGCACGATGCCACCAATACTAATTCTGTCAGTAGAAAACTACTAATAAAAAAAAGCACTTTGCCACATGATCCTACAAACGATTTGAATCTTGCTGAGGTACGTTGGAACAATATTTCACAACCATCGGTGCACCGTCTAATCAGAGTCATAATTCTTAGCACTACAAAAGAAGTCATATACCTTTGCAAATCCCCTATTTCATTTAATTTTATTCGATATTCTCTAGTAATATCACTTAACAACGGTTATCACACGAAATTCCAGATAAAATTCTTATATTCCTTTCGTTGCAATCCTGACTTCTACCTATAATGAGCTGACTTTTGCAATCATCATTCCATGAGGATTTCTTTCATAGTAGCAAATATTGATCCATTTCATTTCTTGGTAAATCCACACGCTACACATGCACTCTTTGTTGCGCATTCGGTTCATTTGAGTTATAAGACCCTAGGAGGGCATCATTCCAATTTGTTGTTTTATCAAAAGTTCAAATCTCATTTCGCTATACTCGATCTTTGCATTGTAAACCGCGTTTTTACAAAGCGGTGACTCTTTAATATCGAATCAATAAATTTCTTGAAAAACTCGATTTTCATTTGAAGGGTATACATGGTTTCTGTTGTGATCATGACCAAACTTCCTTATTAAAACTCGTTTTATTCAAACCAAGTAAACTTGCTCGCAATACGTATTCAATTCAAAGTCCCATATGATACTTTAGGCCATCACAATTCCAACAAGCACTTTGATTCTCTTGAACGATAACATGCTTGTTTGGTATTCGACTTCATTAAATCATTTCTTTGATCACGATCACCTTGTGGTGACGTTTTCACAAAATCTGAAGCTTGCGCTAATCTCAGATTTATTTATTTATTTATTTATTTATATTGAATCCGCTTTGTTGATTTATTCTATACAAGCGATCTTAACACAATCATGTGCTAAGATAATGATATACAAATTTATTTCATATTTCAGTATATCTCTTAATAGTTCTTACAACATTAATCGAGCCTTTCATAATAAATATTGCTCTATCATCTTCGATCGAAAAACATTATACTGATTATATATGGAAACTTACATAAGTAATTACCTTATTTACAATATAATATTCCTATATTTAAAAATTCTTGTTAAACCATTAAGGTGAAGAATTTATATTTAAGTAATACTCTTGTTTAAATTTATGACTAGTTATTGTTATTTATTTTTGGTAATAATATATTAATAATAGTAGTATTAATATTATTTTAGGTATTAGGGTTATTGTCAGGAACACATATTGGATAGCCTAGCCTTAGTTAGGCATGGACTGATCACCCATGCTTAAAAAAGGCAGCACTAGCCAATATCCAACTATGATAATAACTAGATAATATATATAAAAATATATATATATTTTTTTTGTAAAGAGAAGACATATTTTCATAAAAACAATACAAAAATTAGAGGGACGAATAAAATTATCTAAATAACTGTCTAAGTAGTCATGAACAAGACCTTTTATAAGCAATTGTTCATCTTGATTAATATTCCACAACTATTAAATACTTATAAAAAATATTATTTTATAATATATGTATTTTAATATATTAAAATATTAAATATTATTTAATCCAATATTTAAGTATATTTGATATTAAAATAAACATTTATTATTTTACTTTTATGATTTAATATATCTTAAAATCTTATAGTTAAACATGCTTGATCTTAAAATTGTATATATATATATATATATATTTTGATAATCGTGAGTTCTAAGATATTTGAATAAACATATTTACAAAACATATATCATTATTTTATCGAAATTACCACGGGTTTTGATATTTTAAAGCTATCTATATTAAATTATTATTTTACTTTATGATAACATAAAAGGAAAAGATATTTAATAAATTAAAATATCACCTATCTTTGATCGAACATTTTGATTAAAATATTTAATATATTAACGTAACTAAGATTTAAAATATAATCTTAGTATATAAAAAAACAGAATATATTATTTTTTGACATATTTTATTATAATATATATTTATTAAATAAACATTACTTTATAATGTTAATAGTAAAAGTAATCTACTATAGTAATCTATACAAAACAATTGTTATATACTGTATTCAAACACAGTAATAATTTCACATTATATAAATACTATACATTTAGATCTAAGTTTCTTTTTACATAAATTACTATAATTGAATTGAATAATGTGAACTGTGCTCCAAATATAAGTATTTCCTTTTTACAAAACCTTTAATATAATAATAAATATTATATAGTTTCGACTAAGCACTGGGCATAGGTGTATATAAATATATATTATTCAAGGAAAATAATTTTTTTTGCAATTATGTATTAAAACAATAATACACTAACTCTATTGTCTTTTCATATATCCTTGCAATTCACTCATCCCAACACATTGATTTTCTCATCAAATCCTTTTCATGCTTTTATTTCATTTGAACCTGTTAATTATAAATCTTCCTCAGCTACCAATCAAAGTAAGCCTTCTTTTGACAAAGAATTTTATTGATTCTAAAAGTCCTTCACATTCATTTTAAATATCTATTGATCATATATCTTTTGGCTTGAACCTAATCACCTAGGAAACTATATCATTTCATCTCATTCGTTTGAACATTTCATCTTTTGAAATATCCAGATTCGCTTTCTTGAAACTCTCAGTTAAATTTGAAAACGGTGAATTTATTCGGTCACCATAATTATTGAGTTCTTTCAATCATAACAATACCTTGCAGTATCCGTATAAATTTGTAGTCTGTGCTAATAATAAACCCTATTCATACGTCATTCGTTTGATTCGTCATTTTAATATTCTTGGTACAATTATGTACTCAGATTACGATACACTAAATTCTATTGTCTAATGTATCCTTACCATTTAAGTAAACAGTATTGATTTTCGGGATAATCATTAACAAATCATTTCTCATACTTCCATTCACAAATAGAGATTTATCAATTCAGAATCTCCCTTCATTGATCAAAGTAAGTTCCTTTCTGACATTAAATCCTATTGTTTCTCCAAGTCATTTTATTTCAAAATTCATGCCTATCAAATATCTTTTGGTTCCATCCCATAATATATTGTTTCTATTAATTAAAAGAAGTAACATAACCCCAAGAAGATATCATAGTCCAAATCTCGAGGACGAGATTTAAAACAAGGTGGGGAGGATGTAACGACTCACCCAAAAATATCCTAAAACGCTCCGTAAGTGGAAACCCGAACCCCTGAAACCCTAATGTACATGAAAAAAAAACCAAGAAAACAAGAAATTTGGATTTCACGCGGGCCGCGACAACAACGCAGATCTCCGGATAAGCTTAAGGGACACGCGTCGCGACCACCGGTGACTCAGCATATTCCGATCTGATCCACACACCCACGCGGGCCGCGTAAGTCTTCCTTTGATTTTACGCGAGCCGCGAGGCGCCCTAGTTTCAGCCTATAAATAGCAGCCGATGGTTTCATTCCATTTCGCTCAATTCTTTTCTTTCTATTAGCTTCTATTATAGTAAAATAGTAGCTCGGGATTATACCTTCTAAATTCCAAAACTCTGTCTGTTATTAGGGTAATAACTCTAATCACTGGTACGATACTTTATCCGGGTTATACTTTGTCATTCGTTGTGAATTCGATGGATGTTTAAGTATCGCACTTTGTCATTCGTTGTGAGGGTTTCTATCTCGTGATTATCGTTAAAGTTGAATTGAGTTAATACACTAATACGAGTTCCATTGTATCTAGAAATTAGAACTCGTAAACAGAGAATCGCTAGAATACTTAATAGTTAAGTAAACTTAGTTGTTAAGGAAACTTAGCAGTTAAGCTAGTCAATTAATCTGCTAATTAAGTTAAGTAATCAACTAAGCAAATTATAAGAGTTAAGATAAATTAATTAGTTAAGTAGTTAATTAATTAATTAAGTTAAGCAAGATTAACTAAGCTAAACAGGAGTAATTAAGCTAAGCAGGATTAGTTAAGCTAAGCTAAGCAAGATTAATTAAGCTGAGTAAGATTTATTAATCACCTAAATAGATATACATGAAAAATAAATATATATGGGGTCGAGTATATGAGAACGTTTACTATTAATAATTAAATATATTATTTTTGACCTTACTCCGTTTTTAATGAAACTTAGGTTAAAACATAGATAAAAATATGCTCGTTCTAAAGACATATTCGTCGTTTTATAAAACATCATATTTTAAAAGTTATACGAGAAAAATGAGTGAAGCAGCTGAATTAATATATATATAAGCAAGCTAGCTAGCATGTCAAGGAGGTAGGTAGGCATGTCAATTTATCCCACATCGACCAGAAAGATTGTTGAGGTGCTTGCTTGCTTGCTTTAAATAAGAACCTAGGATTTCATTCTTCCTTGCTCATTTCTTTTCTTCTTCTCTCTATACGTTGGTGTTCTAACCAATAATCACCAAAGCGATGTTCTGTCCGATCGATTCAGGAACCATCTAACGAATGCCAAAGTGTTGTGCTTTGTGAATTTCATTAAACGGAATCCAAAGTACTATACTTTGTGAGTTCGTTAAACGGATGCCAAAGTACTATACTTTGTGAGTTCGTTAAACGGATGCCAAAGTACTATACTTTGTGAATTCTGTTAAGGTTCGAATCTCGTGACTACCGTTAAGGTTTGATTTGAGTTTTACACAAATACGTATTCCATTCTAAACTATATGTTTAACTACCCGAATACTCCCAATTACACACTTACAATTAAACAAGCTATTAAAACATCAGAAGATCCAGAACAATAAAGTATACGCTTAATTATCAGAAGGAATAGAATCCAGAAGCTTGTTAAATCAAATACTGCATGCTTATAATGTGAGTCATTCTCTTTTTATTAACTGTTTTACAATACTCCAAACTATTTTCAAAGTTATAATTACAGGGATTAAGTCTTTGTAATCACCAAATTACAGCCGGTATGTGGGGTATTGTGCACATTACTACTGTTTGTATCATTTTAGGTGAGCGAGCCTAAATCATGATATACACTATTAGGTAGTCGGACCTAAATAGTGATTTACGTCACTTGTGGGTGAACGGACCCAACAGTGATATGACCACAGTCACAGATCCGGTCGAGTGACAAATACTGTGGGTAGTTGGTTGATATCAGAAACATTGTAATCGCTCTTAATACTGTAAATTATAACAAATGAGTCGTTTTAGAAAATAGAATGATTCACTCAGTATTTCCCTGCTGACAAAACCTTTTTAAACACGTGTTTCAGGTAATTACAGTAGATTGGAGTAAGAATTGGATCCGGCACTGAAGGACTTCAAGAAGTGGCTTATTTTATTAATTAAATCAACTTAAGAAATATTGTTTTTGGGTTTATCCCTTATTAAAAGCTACCTTTGTAAAACATGGAATTATTCCATCTATTTAAATAAAATCCGGTGTTTTCTAAACTCTGATATTTTTCCTAACTCACGGTCCTGATGAAATTTCCGCTGCATTGTTTTTCAAAAAAAAAAATTAATTATTAAAAATAACCACCGGTACCACGGGCTGCTCGCGACTCCCGATTCCGGCTAGGATGGGGTCGGGGGTCGTGACACCTACCACTTTACGCATTAATAACTTAATTAATTATCTTCCAATATTCCAACCCTTTGGGATTGTATCCTTGCTGACACAAACCACTGGGTTGAGGGTAACGTCACCTTCAAAAGAGGGGCCTACTACTATAACTAAGATAATCTCTTTAAAAGTGCAAAAGTGCAGAAATCATCAAAGGATACATTAAAGGCGAGTCGGATCCAAGTGATTCATCTTGTCTATCTATTTCTATTTTATTTTATTTTCAGCATTTTAGTTTTTATTTTTCATACTTAAAACCTTTTCTAAAAATTTTAGTTTGATTAGACGTTGAGGATAAATCGGTACTAAAAGATCTTGTGTCCTTGGACGACCTCGATATCTTACCAACACTATACTACTCTCACGATGGGTGCACTTGCCCATATGTGTGTTTAGTGTTAGTAGAATATCGTGTTTTATAATTTAAAACTTGAATAATGTGTGATGTGTGTAAAATGCAACATATAAAACACATCAATTAAGGCAAAAAACTAACCCTTTTTAAGTACTAATGTTGGAAAAAGAGTGTTTTTGTCTTCCTTTTGTATTTTCAGGATGAAATGAGCTCAAAATCACAAAAGAAGCAAAAAGACCACTAATTCTACCATAAATACAAGAAAAGGAACAAAAGTAAACTGCCCGGACCCTCAACGGCACCTCCCAAGACAAAGAGAAGAGAACAGAGTCTGAACACGCCCCGTGTCCAGTGAACACGGGGGCGTGCCCAGGAAGCAGCAGAAAAGACAAACCAGTAGAAGCTTCCATTGCTCACCACGGGGCCGTGCCCAGCGGGCACGGGGGCGTGTTGAAAGTACAGCAGGCGCATTAATTGTAATTCGCAATTACAATTAATGAAGAGAGAGAATGTCAGACGGGCACGGGGCCGTGTCCAGCGGACACGGGGCCGTGTCCAGCGTTCTGTTCAGCCTATAAATAGAGGAGCTTGGTTTCATTCTCTCTCATCCCTTGGCACACCACCTCTCTCACACTTCATCCACCACCCACCACCACCATAACACCATCATCCACCACCATCATCCATTGTCCACCGTAGAGTGTGTGAGTCGTCTCGGGATCCAAGATTGATCGTAAGAGTTCTTGACAATCAAGGCCATGTTTGCCTAAGTCTCTTACATCACTTGGTGAAGACAAGTGTTTAGTATAATACTTTTTATTTTTAATCTTTTGCACTTTTTATTTGGTTTTGTATTAATGACTTTAATAACTAGTTACTTATGTTGAAGGTGATCTTTCCTTATCGTTTGTCCGTGGTGTCTTGGCGTTATTTTACTGTCTATATAAAATAAAAGATTTTCACCATTCATATCTCCACGGTCTATATGGAGGTATGTTGGCTACCTGGTCGGGGGTTAAGGGAACGGTTTGGTAAGGGTCTTGCCCTTGTTCAGCGTTTAGAGGTCCTGCTTGGGACCTGGGTCAAATTTAGTAGGATCTCCTTCAATGCCCATAGGTATTGGATGGCGGGGATCCAAACTCTTTGACCCCCTCATAAGCTAACTACTATTAATACTATAACCCGGCTATTTAGGACTGTATCCCTGCTGACTCAGACTACTTAGCCGAGGGTAACGTCACCGCCAAAAGCGGGGCCTACCATAATTTGCATTAATAACTTAATTCATTATCTTTCAATAATCCGACCCTTTAGGATTGTATCCTTGCTGACTCAAACTACTGGGTTGAGGGTAACGTCGCCTTCAAAAGAGGGGCCTACTACAATAACTAAGATAATCTCTTAAACAAGTGCAAAAGTGCGAAAATAATCAAAGGTTATACTAATACACGTGTCGGATCCAAGTGATTCATCTTGTCTATCTGTTTTTATTTTATTTTATTTTTCAGCATTTAGTTAGTTTTTATTTTTCTTAGTTTAAAACATTTTTCTAACTTTTTGATTTGGTTAGACGTTGAGGATAAATCGGTATTAAAAGCTCTTGTGTCCTTGGACGACCTCGGTATCTTACCAACACTATACTACGTCCACGATGGGTGCACTTGCCCATATGTGTGTTTAGTGTTAGTAAATATCGTGTTTTATAAATTTAAAACTTGGCTAAAAGTGTAAAAAGGGCTTAATTATACATCTAAAATATATACACACCGACACGCATCAAGTTTTTTGGCGCCGTTGCCGGGGACACAAGGATTTTAAGAAAGCTTAAAATCGACGGCCTAATCAGTTTTTCAAAACCTTTTCAAAACGCGCGCATTTTTCTGCATTTTAGTTTAGTTTTGCATTTACAGTAGCTTGAACACGGGGCCGTGCTCGCTGAACACGCCCCCGTGCTGCATATTTTTAGAGTAGATACCCAGATACAGAGTCTGACCACGGGGCCGTGTTCACTCAACACGCCCCCGTGCTCAACGTGACCAGTTAATTTAATTAAAACGCCCAGATACAGTCCCTGAACACGGGGCCGTGTTCACCCAACACGGGGCCGTGTCCAGCTTCTGTTTCCGTCTTATTTTTGTTTTCTGGTCCCGAGACTCAGTTGTAGTCTGTTGAGTGATTCCTATGGATCAATACTCAAGAGGTTACAACTACACCTATGATGAGGATGATTATAGAGGTAATTATTGCACTAATTGTCGTAATGCACGCTCGGTTCAATATAATACTTCATATCAACCATCCAATTCATACAACCATTATGAGGAGCCCAGGTACGAGCCATCAACTTCATACACATCCTATGAAGACCCAAGGTATGAACCTCCTCCCTCATACTCATATTTTGATGAACCAAGGTATGAGCCTTCATACTCATACTATGAAGACTCAAGATATGAGCCACCACCTTCATACTCTTATTATGAGGAACCATGGCGTGAACAACCCACCTCATATGAGTACTATGAAGAACAAAGTTTCGACCCTTATCCATCATACACTTACACTGAAGAACAATGGTGTGAACCATCTACTTCATATGAGTACTATGAGGAACCAAGGATCGAACAACCGGATTCAAACTTTGATGATCCGAATTCTTTCAATCTCACCGAAGTAACTAATCGGATAATAGAACAACTTAAAACTATCGAACGTTGCATAAAAGAATCTCGCGCACGGGAAGAGGAATCCCGCGCGAGAGAAGAGTTAAAAAGTGATAATAACGTAGAGATAGTTGAAAGTGTAAAAATGGAAGAACAAGAAAGTGAAAAACAGACACATGAGTTAAACAACGAAAATGGTGAGTCCGATAATGTTAAAATTCAAGAAGAGTCTAATTTAGAGGAAATTATTCTCTTGTCACCTACTTTCGAAAATCATTGTTTAATAACCACTCATGCCAAGTTTTTAAAAGAGTTAAACACTAATGCTAAAATCAATGACCTAGTAAGTATTAAGTTGACTAATGATCAAACCTCGCTAATAAAGGAAGATCCTTTTGAAATTAACATCACACCGGTTCCATGTTTCTTTCAAAATTCGTTTATTAGTAATATCACTATTGATAAAGATCTTTGTGTTAACATAATGCCCAACTACATTTTTGAAAAGTTAAGTATTAGTGATTTTACTCCACTTCAAATACCCATTTTTCTATCCGACCGAAAAGTAATGAAATCAATCGGTGTAGTCGAAGATATTTTGGTTCAAACAAATCAAATGGTAATCCCAACCGACTTCGTCATCTTAGATGATGCCCCCCTAGTCTTGGGAAAACCTTTTGTACAAACTCACAAAGCTTTGAAAAACCGGAAATTCAACAATCTACCTCTTCAATTAGGGGCATTCAAAAGGAGCATAGATCTTGAGCGCTCAATGAAATATCCTTTTGGCAACAATGACCCCCTAATTGAAGATGAAGCTGAACCACCTGATACAAACCACGAGGAAGACCACTTTGTCGACGAAGAGGTAGCCATAGAACAAACTTTTAAAGTTCTTGATCTAAATGAGCCACAAAATAAGGTGTCTCCTAAAGACCCACCCATCGAGCTCAAAGAACTCCCTAAGGGTTTGGAATATGCTTTTCTAGGCAAAGATGGTAGTTTACCTGTAATTATTTCGTCTAAATTAACTAGCATAGAAAAAGAAAAATTAGTTAACCTACTTAAAAAACACAAAAATGCGATCGCTTGGAAGCTTGTAGATATTAAGGGAATAAGTCCTTCCATGTGCACGCACAAAATTTTAATGAATGATGACTACAAAACGGTGATTCAACCACAACGAAGAGTGAACCCCAATGTTCAAGAAGTGGTTAAAAATGAAGTCATCAAACTACTCGACGCCGGACTAATCTACCCTATCTCCGATAGCCCGTGGGTAAGTCCCGTCCAAGTAGTCCCAAAGAAAGGAGGTATGACGGTAATAACTAACGAGAAAAATGAATTAATACCCACAAGAACCGTCACAGGATGGAGAGTCTGTATAGACTATAGGAGATTAAATGAAGCAACAAGGAAAGACCACTTTCCTTTGCCCTTCATTGATCAAATGTTAGAAAGATTATCCGGTCATAAATTTTATTGTTTCTTAGATGGTTTTTCAGGTTACTTCCAAATACCGATAGCACCAGAAGACCAAGAGAAAACAACTTTCACATGCCCCTACGGAACTTTTGCATATCGACGCATGCCATTCGGTCTATGTAATGCGCCTGCAACATTCCAACGTTGTATGGTCGCCATTTTCCATGATATGATTGAAAAAAACATGGAAGTCTTCATGGATGACTTTTCCATCTTTGGAGACTCATATGATCAATGCCTCGATAATCTTGAACGAATGCTATCCCGATGTGAGGAAACTAACCTCGCCCTTAACTGGGAAAAATGCCATTTCATGGTAACAGAGGGAATAGTACTCGGACATAAAATCTCAAGCGAAGGAATGGAAGTTGATCGAGCAAAAATTGAGACTATATCTCGATTACCTCCTCCATCCTCCGTGCGATCAATCAGAAGTTTCCTAGGGCATGCCGGATTCTATAGAAGGTTTATCAAGGACTTTTCGAAAATTTCAAGACCTCTAACAAAATTGCTTGAAAAAGATGCACCCTTCATCTTTGACAAGGAATGCAATCAAGCATTTCTAACCCTCAAGGAAATGCTAGTCAATGCACCTATCATGATAGCACCAGATTGGAAATTTCCTTTCGAAATCATGTGCGATGCAAGCGACTTTGCTGTTGGAGCAGTATTGGGACAAAGAAAAGAAAAACATTTCCACCCAATTTATTATGCTAGTAAAACTCTAAATGATGCACAAGAAAATTATACAACTACAGAAAAAGAGTTACTAGCGGTGGTGTTTGCTTTTGATAAATTTCGTTCTTATCTTGTTCTTTCTAAAACAATAGTTTATACAGACCATGCAGCCATCAGGTACCTCTTCAAGAAGCAAGACGCAAAACCCCGTTTGATAAGGTGGATTCTACTCCTCCAAGAATTCGACATTGAAATCAAGGACAAAAGAGGAGCAGAAAATACTGCTGCAGATCACCTCTCACGCTTAGAAGACCCAGCTTTGGAGACAACCAGGGACGAGCAAATCAACGAAAAATTTCCCACGGAGTCCCTGGAAATGATGGAAAGCAGACAAGAACCATGGTATGCCGACTACGCTAATTTCTTAGCCAGCGGTATAGTCACCAAAGAATGGCCACATCATCAAAGGAAAAAATTCTTTGCTGATGTAAAGCATTACTTTTGGAAAGACCCCTATCTTTTCAAAATGTGTGCCGATCAACTCATCCGAAGGTGTGTCCATGGTAATGAAGCACGAAGAATACTCCGTCATTGTCATGAAGGTCCATACGGAGGACATCATGGTGCCGCAAGTACCGCAAGAAAGGTATTTGATTCGGGATTTATAACAACCCTCGGTAAAACCGACATCCTCATAATAATTCCGATACCCTAATATATCTTTAAATGTATCTATGTGTCTTTATATGTACCCCGTATGTGAAAACCGAGCCCCAAAATAGATTATATTATATAAAACAAATAAAAACAATAATCTTTAAAGCTGAGGCGGGCCGCGTAGGGCCTCACCTCAAGTTAACGCGGGCCGCGAGAGTGTTTAACCAGACTTTTCCTAAAACCCAAGTTGATGCGGGCCGCGTACATGGTGGGTTAAGTCCATGCGGGCCGCGAGTGTCCGGAATTGTGGCGTGACCCGGTGCGGCCACGTGTCCAACTCGTGTCAACCCTAGATGATGACCGGAACAAGCTATACGTTGACTTTGGGTCAACGCGGGCCGCGTAAGGCCTGGCCAAACTTCACGCGGGCCGCCTGGAAGTCCAATTACAGCCCTATATAAGAAGGCAACGGGCTTTCGGTTTTCGTCGCTCACAACTTTCTTTCTTTCTAAATTTCTGAAGTAGTATACACTATACCCGGGCATTATACCCCCTAAAATAGCGAGGTTCTGCTACGATGTAAGTATTATAACCCCTGGAGACGTATTAGATACGTTGCCCGATTGATCTAGGGTTCCGTAAACGGCTGTCGTGGTTCTGCCCGACGTAGTCGTTGGAATGCCGTCTCGGGGAGGGTATTACTAATGTTAAAATGGGTTATTATACTAACACACGTGCATTTGTGTAATTTATAGATTATCTCCAGGAAACCCTTACGAAAAACCTAAAACAGCAATGTGAGTTGATCCACTTTTTGTAAACCTTTTTGTTAACTGTTTTTACAAAACCTTAAATTTCCATGCGAATAACAGTTATTGAGTATTTGTAAGAATACAATTACAGTCGGTAAATTTGGGGTTTTGTATACAAAATTTGTTACCACCTGGTAAAGGAGTAACATGACCATAAGTCGGAACGACATTACCGTGTGGTGGTAATTGATATAACTTGGAAACAAATGTAATTGCGGATGCGCCCTCAATACTGTTCACTGTGAATTTTTATTTAAACTTGATTAAACTGGGATTCACTCACCAGTATTTCCCACTGACAAAATGTTTTTAAAACGCGTTTCAGGTAACAATATGTGAAAGCCAAATAGAAGCCAGCTGGACAGCACTGAAGGCTTGGAAAAGTGGCAATAAAGTTACCTAATAATAAAATGGATGTTTTTATTCAAATAAATAGGATGTATTCCTATGAAACGTGTGTATTAAAAAACTTGGGTTTTACCCATATGTTTAATGTTATAAAACATGGTGGTTTACTCTGATTAAAATATTTCCTAACTACGGTCCTGATGAAAATTTCCGCTGCCAAATTGAATAAATAAATGTGATACCACCGAAACTGGCTCACGGCCGCCCGTTCCCGGGAGATAGGGATCGGAGGCTGTGACAGGATTCTACTGGCCAACCATTTACAAGGATGCACAAAACTTTGTAAAGACATGTGATGCCTGCCAAAGGTCAGGTAATATTTCTTCCAAAAACGAAATGCCTCAAAATGGCATTCTCGTTTGTGAAATCTTTGATGTGTGGGGACTCGATTTCATGGGACCTTTCCCACCTTCAAAAGGAAACAAATATATACTTGTGGCAGTCGATTACTTGTCTAAATGGGCAGAGGCCGAGGCTCTTCCAACAAATGATGGAAGAGTAGTGGTAAAATTCCTAAAAAAATTGTTCTCTCGTTTCGGGACACCAAAAGCATTAATAAGTGATAGAGGTACCCATTTTTGCAATCATCAACTCGAAAAAATATTAACAAGGTATGGGGTCTATCACCGGGTCTCAACAGCATATCATCCTCAAACAAATGGGCAAGCCGAAGTGACTAATCGAGGTTTAAAACGAATACTTGAGAAAACCGTAGGGATAAATAAAAAAGAATGGGCTGACAAACTAGACGACGCTTTATGGGCTTTTCGAACCGCTTATAAAACCACTATAGGCACAACCCCATATAAACTCGTCTATGGAAAAAGTTGTCACTTGCCAGTAGAAATCGCTCACAAAGCCTACTGGGCAATAAAAAACGTAAACTTAGACTTAGAAGTTGCCGGTAAGAATCGATTTTGTCAAATAAACGAATTAGAAGAACTTAGGAATTATGCATATTCTAACTCCGAAATTTATAAAGAAAGAATGAAAAATTTGCATGATAAATATATTAAATCTAATGAATTTCGGGTTGGAGACCAAGTTCTATTGTTCAATTCGCGACTTCGATTGTTTCCTGGTAAGTTAAAATCTAGGTGGTCGGGACCT
Organism: Helianthus annuus; assembly: GCF_002127325.2. NCBI lineage: Eukaryota > Viridiplantae > Streptophyta > Magnoliopsida > Asterales > Asteraceae > Helianthus > Helianthus annuus. The sequence goes on from NC_035433.2 coordinate 65,704,122, forward strand.
TTTTCAGTCACCCATGTTTTTCCACACGGTGCAGTAGAAATTAAAACTCGAAATGGGACACCATTTAAAGTCAATGGCCAACGGCTAAAACTCTACAGAGGATCCATTGAGGATGAGGAAGAGGAAATCGCACTTCAAACGGTCAACGAATAAACTCATACCCGACATGTTACAGGTAAGTATACATTCGAAACCGGTAAAATCATCTAACCATTATTCGGAGATAAGGGGCATGCACACGAACACGTAAAAAAAAATAATAATAATAATTTTCAAAAATTTCACCCGGCACGGGGCCGTGTCCGCTGGACACGGGGCCGTGTCGAGGCGACTATCGGGATAAAACCCTCTTTTTCTATCAGTTACACCATTCCACACGCCCCGTTTCGCCGAAAACTCTCTGGTTAGAGGCGATTTTCTGCAGATTTCGAACGTTACCACCGAACCTAACAACGTCAAGGTATGATTCTATCCTTCTTAGTAGTTAGATTAGTTACTTGCATGTAGTTAAAACATCAAAAATTGGGGGAAATCTAGGGTTCTTCATGTTCATCCGGATCGAACTCAAAATTTTTGATGAAAATTGTTAGTAGTAGTTTAGAGTAGAGTAGTAGGAAGTAAATAGACATGTATTGTTGATAGATTTGTCCGATTTCCAACTAAAAACACAAACCCTTGTTCTTGAACCGAAAAACACAAAATTGAAAGGGTAAATGGTTTGATTTTGGAAAAATGACACTTAGGGTTTCATTTTCGGGGGAAACCGCTGCTATTAGGCTAAAAATTTTTAGGTTTTCGAAACCGGGACGAAAAAATGAAAATTAGGTGTTACAGACGCCTGAACACGGGGCCGTGTCCGCTGAACACGGGGCCGTGTCCAGCCCACTGTTTGCAGTTTTCAACCTGAATTTCCATGTTTCGCACTAACTTTTGCTGTATTCTTTTCAGATGTCCAAATTCACACGGTTCAATGCCAGCGAACTTGACGCCAGGGCTCGCTACGAGGTCCTACAAACAAGGCCCGAAGAGTATCCAAGGCGGGCATGTACCGATCTTCTGACAATGGTAAACCAACTGGACCGCTTCAACAACATAGTGACGGGTCCACTGCACGTCGCATTGACTACCCGACTTCGGTCGGTCCATCAATGCACATTGGAGTTCTATAGCACGTTCATCTTCAACTCGAGACGCGAACCGTTTGATCACGAGGCGGTCGAGTTTCGATGTGGGGGTACGACCTATAGAACCTCCATGGCGCAGTTCGGATCAATCATTGGGCTGTACAAAGACGAAGAAGCGGGGAATGAAGAGAATACCGGGGGATTGCGAGACTTGGACGCAACTGAACGCCAAGCCGCATGGGCTCAAATCGGTGATGGGATCTACAACTCAAGCAGCACAAAGAGTACCAAACTGAGAGACCCGTTATATCGCTACATCCACAGGCTCCTCACGTACTCGCTGAACCAACGCCATGACAGTAGTGGCGTTGTTGGGGTTAGAGATTTGGTTGTCCTTCACTGCATCCACAACCGGAAGCCTCTCGATGTTCCTTACCTCCTACTGCGGAACATGCACTTGAACCGCCTTGCCTCTGCTCCTACACCAATCTTCTTCGGGGGATGGGTGTACCGTCTTTTCAAGCACTTCACGAACATCCCGAAGTCCTTCGAAAGGAGTCCATGGTCGGGACGGGTTGATTACCATATCTGCCGGGCCATGAACTTGCTCTATGAAGCGGAGGACGGGACGGTGAGCTTTCAGAGGACACAAGGCTACGCATGGAACCCGCAAGAGGCTCTAGTTCTTCATGCACCACCTCCACAGTACCAATACCCTCCCCAAGGCGATCCGGGTCAATCCTCCTCTCAAGGAGGCGGTTTTCCTAATTTCCAAAGTTTACATGATCTTTTGCAGGAAAACCTCATGTGCACCAGGAACACCTACAACCTCGCCAACAACACACACCTCCGGGTAGGAGCTATCGAACGCAGCGTCAACGATATACAAGATGATATCGGTAGCATCCGGGAGTACATGGCGAGGCAGGGAGGCGGAGGTGAAGACAGTGATGAAGATATGGAGTAGGAGGCTGGGAGGAGCAAGGGGCTAGCTGGTGATGAGCCCACAGGTTTGATTACCCTTCTTTTCCATCTAACAATTCATGGCCTGCGTGCCATTTGTCAAGACAATTTACTTTCCTTAACTACTTTTTATCTTTATTTTGTTTTTACTTTATGTTTGGATAATATTTGACTATGGTAAGATTAGGATGGTTTGTGCTTGGTTGGATGGTATTGAATGCTTGAACAGGTGCAATGCAAGGGTTAGAATGCTAAACATTAGCACTCGCAGCCCTAGGAGGAAGAAACCGGGAGAAAACCCTATTTTTTTCTGGCTAACAGACTGTCCACACGGGGACGTGTCCAGCCGACACGCCCCCGTGTCCATCTCCCAGTTCTGCTGTTTGGCTACTGACCTGCAGATTTTTGCCGGACACGTGGCCGTGTTCACCCAACACGCCCCCGTGTTCACCCTCTGTAAGTTTTTCGTTACTGGCAGTTCGCCACGGGGCCGTGTCCAATGGACACGGGGCCGTGTCCAGAACGCCAGTAACACGAATCTTTGTTTTCAAACACACTTTTACATATTCTAATCAACCAAAAACTTTATTTTTGGACACATTGAGGACAATGTGTAATTTAAGTGTGGGGGGGATGCTAAAACCTTGGAATTTTGCAAAATCCTAAAACAAGCCTTACACAAAACTCTATTGGAACCGCTAAACACCCCAAATTTTTTCAAAAACTTTTTCATTTTTTTTATTTTATTTACTTGTCTTAGTTTAAGTTGGGAATAACAAGTTATAAAAGGGTTATATTTTTACAAACTTACAACCGATAGCGTCGTGATAAAAAGAACTAACATAAGAAAATTATGAAACGGTATAACAAGTCTAGCTAAAATTCGATTATATATGCTTGGTCACATTAAAAACCCATTCCCACAAAAAGTGAGTTTTGAGCCTTTATTGAGCATAAAAATACACATATTTAGATTAAATGCTCATTTTTCGTTTCTTGTGTGAATAGCCGCTCGGTCTTTACAAATCTAGAACTTGCCACGACGATACATTCCCGGTCCTTACCAACTTAAACCCAAGTAAGTAAATGATGGAGGCATTAGGACTAACTATTTTTCTTTCAAAACCATTATTTTTCATTTTTTTTTACCTACCCAAAATCCCCCTAGAAAACCCCTTTGAGCCTAAACCTTTCATTTCATTACCCCCAAAACAACTTTTTTTACCCACCAAAAACCTTTTTCATTTTTTCACCTTTATTTTAGTAACAAACTCGGTTTTTCATAAACATACCCTTTACGTGATGAAAAAAAAAAAAGAGAGAGAGAGAAATGAAGTCAAAAACAAACATAAGCTACAAAAAGCTTGTTTGGAGAAATACTTCAAAAATAAATGTCACCAAAAATAAGGTATTTTACGAAAACCGACACTTGTTACGATTTTCGCCCTTTTTACTAACCACTAACCAACCACCCACCTTTAAACCCAAGCCTTCACCCCAAAAGACCTCTTGATATTTACAAAGGTAAAAAGTTAAAAAGGAGGAGGATTGATCGCTTGGCAAGCATATGGAGAATGTAAATCCGTGCCGCTCTCGAGCGATTCACTTAAATATACACCTTCGGCCGAGTGATTGAGTGATCTCCCGTGAGGTATGTGAACTTGTATATAAATGGAATTTTAATAAGGCATGCTATGCCCAAATAAGTAGTTTATCTTATGAAAAGTTCAAAATAAACCATGACGAATAAGATTGTAAATAAAATAAAAATATAACCTATACAAACCTTGGATTCCCGACACTCTAGGACAAGTTAAAAAAAAAAAACTTCTCTTCTACCTATTCCATTTGGGAGTGTAAGCCACATTAAAAGAGTTTTGCTTGAGGACAAGCAAAAGTTCAAGTGTGGGGGTATTTGATGTGTGTAAAATGCAACATATAAAACACATCAATTAAGGCATAAAACTAACCCTTTTTAAGTACTAATGTTGGAAAAAGAGTGTTTTTGTCTTCCTTTTGTATTTTCAGGATGAAATGAGCTCAAAATCACAAAAGAAGCAAAAAGACCACTAATTCTACCATAAATACAAGAAAAGGAACAAAAGTAAACTGCCCGGACCCTCAACGGCACCTCCCAAGACAAAGAGAAGAGAACAGAGTCTGAACACGCCCCGTGTCCAGTGAACACGGGGGCGTGCCCAGGAAGCAGCAGAAAAGACAAACCAGTAGAAGCTTCCATTGCTCACCACGGGGCCGTGCCCAGCGGGCACGGGGGCGTGTTGAAAGTACAGCAGGCGCATTAATTGTAATTCGCAATTACAATTAATGAAGAGAGAGAATGTCAGACGGGCACGGGGCCGTGTCCAGCGGACACGGGGCCGTGTCCAGCGTTCTGTTCAGCCTATAAATAGAGGAGCTTGGTTTCATTCTCTCTCATCCCTTGGCACACCACCTCTCTCACACTTCATCCACCACCCACCACCACCATAACACCATCATCCACCACCATCATCCATTGTCCACCGTAGAGTGTGTGAGTCGTCTCGGGATCCAAGATTGATCGTAAGAGTTCTTGACAATCAAGGCCATGTTTGCCTAAGTCTCTTACATCACTTGGTGAAGACAAGTGTTTAGTATAATACTTTTTATTTTTAATCTTTTGCACTTTTTATTTGGTTTTGTATTAATGACTTTAATAACTAGTTACTTATGTTGAAGGTGATCTTTCCTTATCGTTTGTCCGTGGTGTCTTGGCGTTATTTTACTGTCTATATAAAATAAAAGATTTTCACCATTCATATCTCCACGGTCTATATGGAGGTATGTTGGCTACCTGGTCGGGGGTTAAGGGAACGGTTTGGTAAGGGTCTTGCCCTTGTTCAGCGTTTAGAGGTCCTGCTTGGGACCTGGGTCAAATTTAGTAGGATCTCCTTCAATGCCCATAGGTATTGGATGGCGGGGATCCAAACTCTTTGACCCCCTCATAAGCTAACTACTATTAATACTATAACCCGGCTATTTAGGACTGTATCCCTGCTGACTCAGACTACTTAGCCGAGGGTAACGTCACCGCCAAAAGCGGGGCCTACCATAATTTGCATTAATAACTTAATTCATTATCTTTCAATAATCCGACCCTTTAGGATTGTATCCTTGCTGACTCAAACTACTGGGTTGAGGGTAACGTCGCCTTCAAAAGAGGGGCCTACTACAATAACTAAGATAATCTCTTAAACAAGTGCAAAAGTGCGAAAATAATCAAAGGTTATACTAATACACGTGTCGGATCCAAGTGATTCATCTTGTCTATCTGTTTTTATTTTATTTTATTTTTCAGCATTTAGTTAGTTTTTATTTTTCTTAGTTTAAAACATTTTTCTAACTTTTTGATTTGGTTAGACGTTGAGGATAAACCGGTATTAAAAGCTCTTGTGTCCTTGGACGACCTCGGTGTCTTACCAACACTATACTACGTCCACGATGGGTGCACTTGCCCATATGTGTGTTTAGTGTTAGTAAATATCGTGTTTTATAAATTTAAAACTTGGCTAAAAGTGTAAAAAGGGCTTAATTATACATCTAAAATATATACACACCGACACGCATCAATGTGTAAAATGGGCTTAAAATATTAATAAAAATATAACACACTCGACACGCATCAATTTCTTCGAGTTGAATCGGATGCTCTGCACGGTAAAAACCAATATTGTTTAAGCCACATGATTAACAGACATATATCACAAAAGTGTTGTACGTTTAACAATTATTACCTGCACGTAGGTACTTTTCCGGCCTACAAGCACACGACAACCCACAGTTGTACCACATCTGGCAACCACATGATGAATGATAGCGCTGCAAGATGTCTAGATTCCTAAGTAGCTCTCCACTCAACAAGTCAAGGGTTGTATGGGAAACTTTTCCACGTAGGTGGTCAAACAACGGGTTTCTGTGGCGGTTCATTATTTTTTTGATGTTTTCTCGAAAACTCCTCCTTATTTCACCGTACTGTATCTCAACTACATCCTGGACACAACCAACTATACGGTCCAGCGAGCTCCTATCTAGGACGTATCTCTTTAAGTTGGCGTGTTGGCTCTCAACTCTGTTTGTGGTACGATTACCAAAGTTGCACGTCATCAGTCCACGCAAAGACGAACATTTCCTTATAATCTTTCATCCAGTTATCATACACGTACTTGAAGACCCCTAAAAGGTAAAAATAATTTATTAAATGTACATAGGTGAGTCATATGTTATTAAAAAAACTTGAATGTTTGCACTCCACAAGTTGCTTTTGCAGGTTGCGCAAGTGGTACTCATATATGGGTACTGATGGAGACTCACACAATGACCCCCAGAATGATAGAAATTTTTGCCAGTCTTCTTCAGTGAAGGCACTCTTGCAGTGCTTCATATTATTTTGTTGTATGTGAAACCTGCAAAGAAGCCTGGAGGCGTCTGGATCACACACGCTCATTAGGCCTAGGTCTCTATCCGTTACAATCACACGTGGCTCCATACATTCATCCAACATTGACTTGATCCTCTCAAGCACCCATACAAAGTAATCACCATGTTCTTTACAGATAACAACATGTGCGATACAAAACGAATGGTTGGTAGGCATCATACCAACAATCTGGAAAAATGGCATATTGTATATGTTTATCTTGTACGTCGAATCCATCAGCAAGACATGGGGGAATGCATGCCACATATCACTCGAGTAAGGATGAACAAAGAAGATCTCTGTTACGACCTCTGTTCCGGGTTCCTCCCGTGTCTCGTAAATAAAGTCTTTTTTTATCAGGATGTTTTCTAGTAACTGCATGGGAGTCAATCCATGTATTTGTTCGGCTCTAATCTTCTGTACAACGTTTTGAACGTCTTTCTGAACATGAAACCTGTCGGGGTCCTACTTCCTTATCGTTTGAAAAAATTTTCGCGGCTCCATGTTTTGAGCAGTCAGCTGCTTGATCAGTTTGTATTCTTTTGGTGTAAACCTTCGCACAAACGCGTGGGCTGACAGGTCCTCACAAAGTTCGTGGTTATGTTCAATGTTTCCCCTTTTATCTCCCAGATTTCATATGGATGGTCTCGCACTGCCAGCAGGTAAAACGGGCAACCGGTTTTTTCGTTTCTGGCTTTTCTAACCGTTGTTGTAGTATGGTGCTCACCACCACGGTCACATTCAAGACATACCCTTCGGGTCGTTCCCCCGATTTTCTTTGATCAACGGGTCACAATAACGAAACCATCCGTGTTTGCCAATTCTTGTGCCCATTTCTTTAGTTCATCTAGAGAGTTGAAAACCTGTAACATCGACATGGTTATATTTTATATTTATTATTATCATAAAATTTATTATACTAAAAATAATATTCTTTATTATTATTATAAAAGTTATTATAATAATAATAATACAAATTTCAATAATAATAACAATTAATAATGATAATAATACTAATAATAACAATTAAAAATAATAATAACAACAACAAATTTTAATAATAATAACAGTTAACAATAATAAAAATATTAATAATAACAATTAATAATAATAATAATAATAACAATAATAATAAGAATAATAATATTAACAATTTTAACAATAATAATACTAATACAAATTTTAATAATAATAATAATAACAATAATAATAATAATAATAACAAAAATAATAATAATTTTAACAATAATAACAATAATAATAACAATTTTAACAATAATAATAATAATACAAATTTTAATACTAATAACAATTAATAATAATAAGAATACTAATAATAACAATTAATAATAATAATAACAACAATAATAATAATAAAAACAATAATAATAATAATAATAAATATTTTAACAATAATAATAACAATTAATCTGTCTAAAGTAACTAAGTAAATTTGATACCTGCTTTGTGAAGTATGGATTGCCCGGGATGGGGGGTGCTTTACCACCATATCCACCATGTCCTCCAACGTCCGGATAGTTTTGTTGAACATCAGGATTGCTCGGGGAAATGAATTGCTGGTGACCACCATCTCCTCCGTATCCATCAGGATAGTGTTGTTACACGTAAGAATATTCACACCCGTATCTATAATCCGGATACCCTTGTTGCGCCAGATAACTTGGTTCACGAGCATGGTATGAGTCATCTACAGGGGATGTTTCATCAACAGGGGGATACGTGTTAAAATCTAGAAGCGGTCTGTTTTGTTTTCCTTGTACACTAGACACAACCTACTCTTGCTCGTTAGAATGCCAGACTCCTCCAAAAAATGGAATCATCATTAGTAAATAATTAATTAAAACAGTTAAGCTAATTACTATTACCGGAACGTTTTCGGGCACCCATGACTACCAGAATACGGCCCAAAGACATAGTTGCCGTCCCAGTATGATGACATTTCAGCACCTCACAAGTTATAAAAAGAAGAAGGCAAATAAGAAACTCTGTTCAAAGAAGCAGAAACAGTGCCTTTGGTGGTTGAAGAATGTACTGCATGTCACTATTTATTTGAATCATAGACACCTCGTATAGCCCTAGACGCCCCTTATCACTTTATGTCGCATGCCAGACACATAGTCAAATCAATCCTCAAGACGCCTCGTCTAGGCCTAGACGAGGCGTCTTGCTCTATCGTATTGCCCCCTCGTATAGGCCTAGACGCCTCGTCTGAGGTGAGTGATTTGACCTTGTACGAGGTTTAGTGGCTGGTCGGTGACAAAAACCCTAGACGCCTCATATAGGCCTAGACGAGTCGTCTTAAAGGCCCTAGACGCCCCGTCTAGGCCTAGAACAACTTTACTTTGGATATGATATTTTTATTAAGCTTCTACATGCTCCTCATTTTCGTCATTATATGTATTATATGTTATTACATTTGTCCGTTCAAAAATATTGTATTATATGTATGTGTACGTGTATGTATAGTTGTATATCATTTGCGGTCCACAACACTGATGTAACATATAAATTGGAAAATGTGAAGTTTAAAGAATGTGGGACTGGAAAGGTACATAAGGTAAAAGAGAAACAGAAGCAACCCCAGGCATCTCTAAAATAATGGATAGTTTTTCTGTGTAAAAAACAGTAAAACTAATAAATATATAACTAACAACATAGTACAAATTTATTGCTTACCTTTGTCACATCCCAACCCGTAGCGGACAAGGTGATCGGGGCATGATTAGTTGATTCAAAGCTTATGACATACTATTTAAAAGTTTCAATATTTAATCATTCAAATTAAATAATTCAAATAACACATTATCTAAATCAACAAATACAAGTCAAAATGTTTCAACATAAATAACTTCATTTATCTTCTAAGTCCCAAGTCCTATGTGATCTTTTCCTCAAGCTTGTTCACCTGTATCATGTGTAAAAATAGTTTTGGGTCAACAAAGGTTGGTGAGTAAATCTTATTTGTTATTTAGAAAAGAAAAATGTATCTTAGATTGTTTATAGCAACACATGCATTAACTTGTAATAAGTGAAAATGGTAAATTGCCAAACCTCATAACAATCTCAAACAAATAACATCTCATGTAACGGTGCATGGTATTATGGTGTGCGGTTTTGTAATGCAAGATCTAGGCTCAATCAAATGAAGCTGATCTTGTGTGTCGGCATCATCTTGTTCCACTCATAGGTAATGGGGAAAAGGATGTCCAAGTATATGCAATGAAAACATATAATGTGAACGCAAATAATTAAACAAGTCCAACAACAAAAATAATTACATCACAACATATGGTAATTCGCACATAAGGTTTGGAAACGCGAGTTGATAAATGAACACATGATACATCCAAAAAAGTGTAATAAAAGGGAAGTTAGATTTACTCACAATTTTTGCGTATGAGGATTCCTTGAAGATAACACATGAGGAAAAATAGGGAAAGGAATTCCGAATGAACGAAAGCGGTTACCCTAAATATTAAAATACCACTGACGATCTTGTTATTTTTTATAGGTTAAATAAAATCCTAATATTTGTAAACAAATGAATTAAAAATAAAAACAGTAAAAACGGGTAGGCCGAGATTCGAACCGGGGACCTCTCGTTCATGTGCACACGTCCCTTCCGCTAGGCTGTGTGTCTAACTCGGAAATAACACGCCCAGTAATTATTCTTATATAGCAGTTAAAGTGTTTCATGTGTTAAGTTTATTAAAAAGGAAAAACAAGTGCAGCGCCAATATAGGGGCCGGGTCTCGAATCCGTGACCTCCTGACCAACTACAACACCCTCTACCAGTGTACCATGCTTGTCTTACTGAAGTATGAAGCGATTTTAATTCTTTATAAAAATTTGTTACCAGCAAATGTTAAAACAGCAAAACACAAGGACTACAAGGATCAAACCCGTGTCCTTTTATTAATCATACACTCCCCATACCATTGTATTGCATCAGATCTGTGGTTTGTTTTTGATCAATTATAAACTTTATGTTACTCTGAGATGTTATCTTCTTCAAGTATTACCCATAAAAGAAACCCAACTCGTACACTCCAAGATTCCATAATCCTGTTCATGTTTCTTAAACTCTTGCTGAGGCTTCTTATAATAAAAACAAAAGAAACGAATTGACTAAGAAGTATACTGAAACGAAGAAGGTCGCGGGTTCCGGTGGGTTCTTCGGCAGCGTCTGGTTTTTCTCTGGTGTATGTGCAGCGAGTGTTTTGGTGCGTTACTGGACGGGGTTGGATCCGTAGAGTTTATCAGTGGTTGTGAATGGCACTAATTTGAATCAAAATGTGTTCATAATTCTCAGTTTGGAATGTTTATAATTTTCGAAAAATAAAGAGATTAAGAGATAGAGAGGGTACGGAATTTGGATGATAAAACGTCCAAGTTCTTGATTTTGCAAATATAGTAGTAGAGATTTGAAGATGATATCGGTTTTTGATGATCTGGCTTGGGCAGCAAGTTTTGGTTTTTTTAAAAAAAGTCACCTGCAAGTGTGTATAACATAAATACGGTTATAAGCTTATATCTGATTTATTTTTTAACTTAACTAAATATAGTTTATTATTTATCAACTCAAGGCCTTAATAGAGTGTGTGTGTGTGTGTATACATATATGTGTGTGTGAGAGAGAGAGAGAGGGTGTATGATAAAAATAAAGAATCAAAAATAAAAATCGAAAATTCCATCCGCGTTTAATTATTGAAGGTTCGATTACAAATGGATTTGGGTTTTAGGATCCGTTTTTCGACGGATGTTATAGTATCCCATACTTTTAGAAATTTCATCCCAAAATTTAGGTGGTTGTAGAGTTTTCTTGGAAGAGATAAGGGTATTTTTCACGCATCGAGTCTTCACGCTGCCAGGTGAATTCAGGTCCACGTTTCGACTCCCAACGAACCCTGACTATAGGGATTCGGCTTCGCCTGAGGTGCTTCTCCCTATAGTCCATGACTTTGACCGGTCGTTTCACGAAATGCATCAACTCGTCGATCTGTATATCCTCCAACGGCATATGAAGATTCTCGTCTGCAAGGCACTTCTTCAAATTAGAGACATGGAAGGTTGGATGGACCCTGCTGAGTTCTTCTGGTAATTCAAGCTTGTATGCCACAGGACCAATTCTCTTGATAATTTTGAAAGGACTGACATAGCGTAGTGTGAGCTTGCCTTTTTGTCCAAATTTAATAACCCCATTCCATGGTGATACCTTCAAAAGCACTTGATCGCCATCATTGAATTCAAGCGGCTTTCGTCGTTTATCCGCGTTACTCTTTTGACGACCCTGGGAAGCTAGGAGATTATTGCGAATTTGGAGAATCTTGTTAGTTGTCTCTTGGATAAGTTCTGGTCCTGTAATTTGAGCTTCACCGATCTCGTGCCAACATACTGGTGATCGGCACTTACGATCGTATAGAGCTTCAAATGGGGCCATACCAATGTTGGAATGGTAACTGTTATTGTAGAGAACTTAATTAACGGTAGATGAGCATCCAAGTTTCCTTTAAAATCGATGACGCTTGATCGCAACATGTCTTCAAGTGTCTGTATGGTGTGCTCTGATTGATCATCAGTTTGTGGGTGAAATGCGGTACTGAGGTCTAGTCGAGGGCCTAACGCTGACTATACTGATTGCAAAAGAACATCAAACTAAAATTTATATAATCATCAAAAACACGTCAAACGTCATTACAAACGTATTTAAAAATATGCCCTGCATGTTTTCATTTTTTTAAATCGATCCAAAACATCATCTAGAGATACTAAACACACCATAAGTTCATTACATCCTTACTCATGGTTCCTATCACATATAAATCGCTCCATAAGTTCATAAAACAACACTTAAACAAAATAAACAATCATGTTCAACAATAGTCCATAATTTTCAATTTTATTTTCAAACATTCAAGTCCTAGTATTAAATGTTGATTACTTGTAACTAATCAATTAAACAAACAAAGCTATAAATAAAACAAAAAAATCATTTAACTACAAGTCTAGAACAACAAAAAAACATAAAAAAAAACATAAAAAGATCAAACCCTTATACATCTATATTTTCTCCTAATCATCACATAAAAAAATCAATAAAGAAACCTTATTAGTTCTATATCGAAATTCTGGCGTAATATGGGTCGGTCTTGCCAGAATTTTGGTTTTTTCGGCAAAAAAAGTCGTCCGGTCGTGAGTAGTGGCGTCAAGTCGCTGGAAGGGGCTTTTTTTTTTTTTTTTTTGAGGTGGGATTTGGAATTGGAATGGGCGGATGGGTATGGGTTATTTTATTTAGTTCAAATTTCTTTGGGTTGGGTTTGGGTTTGGGTTAATAAAAATAGATTGTAGATTGGGTTTTAATTGGTTAAGTAATAAAGTGAATAAGTGGTTAAAGAATAATTATATAAATTGTGTTATATACTTATATATTAACTAATAATCAGTGTTTATTTTTTTTATAAATTCATAATATTTTTTTCTAAGTGGGGGCGGTTAAAAATTTTCAAGGGGTGCGGGTGAAAATTTCCAAAGGGTGTGGTCGGAATTACCGACGAAAAATAACACTAAAAATTATTTTTTCAAGGGGTGTGTCCGCCCACCCACAGCTTCGGAAGAGTACAGCCCTGACTACCCCTCTCTCGTGTGTGTATGTGTGTTTCGAATGTAAGGACATACGCATTGATTAGTTACCATCATATTTATATATCTGATCAACTATCATTGATTCATTTCGTTTCCTGAACCAAACAATTTTTTTTTTTGTTTTTGTTATTAACAAATAAATATGTTGATAAAAACAAGAATATTTCTTTGTTGGCTTATTAAGCTCAACAAACTTATATGTGTTAGTATCGAGTACACACGAATACGAATACATCATCGAAAGCAATAAAAGGATATAGGGATTTATGTGGTTTGGTTAGAACTGACCTATGTCCACAGGGAGCAACTAGGATATTTTTATTTACATGTCAAATAATTATAAGTGCATCAAAATATTTATAGAGACGAGTCTAGGGTTTAACAAACTTGCTCTCCCAATTAAGCCTACGTAGGGCCCACAACGCCTACGAACCCAACAATATAAATGTTATACTTGAGCTTCAATTTTATGCTGGTATGTTATCTAAGCACTACTAGAAACATGTTGATTCTGCTAAGAAAATTTACGATGAAAAAATTAAATAACGTGGTTGGCGATTGACTTACCATGCATGTAGTTCAATGAATATCTTTAAATTACAAAATAAATACATATATGTTGCATATGAAGATAAAGTAACATGCAAGACCGTTGGCTTGTGGTTGGGTTATGATAGTTAGTAGATAACTCGATTAAACATTATAATAATAATTGTTACTAAAAAATATTAATATAAATGTATAAATAAGTTTAGAATTTTTTTATAAGTTTTTACAGTTTTTTTAACAAGTTCAGGAATTTTAGTTGTTAATTGTTAAGGAAATACTGTTATATAGCTTTACAGAATGTTTACAAGAAAATATAGTTTGCATGTTATCCAAAATAGCTAGAACACCAGAACAGCTTTATTTTGGATATGATATTTTTATTAAGCTTCTACATGCTTCTCATTTTCCTCATTATATCTATATATATTACATGTTATTACCTTTGTCTAGGGGCGGATCCAGCCCATATTTGTGTGTTCCTAGAAACTCAGTGCGTTTGGAAAAAATGAAAAAAGTTAGTGAGAACCTTATAAAATTTAGAAAAAAATTTGTAAGAATTAAAAAGAATTTACCAAAAGGACCCCATTAGAATAAAATTTTGGATCCGCCACTATATTTGTCCGTTTAAAATAATGTATTATATGTATGTGTACGTGTATGTATAATTGTATATAACTAGCCTTAACCCCCGCCTTGCGGGCGAGAGCGTAATAACCGTGTTACCAGCGTTGCGTGGTACGGGACGTGAGGTGTAAAACCATGCTAAGTAACAACCAAACGACGACTAGAATTGGGAAAAAGCGTAAAAAAATCATGAATTTTAAACATCGAATGATTCACATGACGTAAAACATAGACGAACTTGAATGTATACCGACACGTATTAAAAATTTGAGGGGGTAAGAAAAACCTGGGGGACTAAATGTAAGTAACAACCAAACGGCGACCAAACAAAAAAAAGCGTAAAACAAAAATTAATTTAAAAAACTAAACTTATTTGACTTTTGTTGTAAAATTATATCATCAAAGTTTCATTAAAAAATATTAAGGTTTACTGTGTATGAAAAAAAAAACTATAAAGGACAAAAAAAAAAAAAAAAAAAAACTAAAAAAAGGTCATTGTTTCTCGAGGTGTTATGAATTAATAGATATGAACAATTTGCTGTCCACAAAACTGACGTAACATATAAATGTGAAGTTTAAAGAATGTGGGCCTGGAAAGGTATAAGAGGGTGGAAGAGAAACAGAAGCAACCCCTGGCATCTCTAAAATAATGGATAGTTTTTCTGTGTAAAAAACAGTAATACTAATAAATATATTCTGTGTAAAAAACAGTAATACTAATAAATATATAACTAACAGCATACTACAAATTTATTGTTTACCTTTGTCTATACGTAATCATTCATTATTTGTTTTGATCTTAATTATGTTACTATTTTATATTTGAGAAAATTATAGAAACTTACTAGGCTATGTGTCTTGGTGCGTGTGAGAGACAAAAAAAAAATATACGTCATATATGCGGCACATGCTTAAGAGGGCCTTTCATTTTTCACTTCACTTACGGCGTGTTGTGACGCATTTGAAAAGTGAAAGTGATACCTGGTTGAGATAACCTTAAATATTTGGTTTATATATTAACTTATAATTAGTAAAGAATAAGAAAACATAACACTCGCCTCACCTCGCGATGACATTCACGCCGGTGCCCAACGCCCATGTGGCCACGTTTCACGCCGGGGTGTCGCCCACAACACATGTTCTTAAGTTATTAGATTATCTTAATCTTTATAATTATGGTAAAAATATTTATATTGTCATACAATACGTAAAAGTTTATTTATGTATAAAATTTTACTTATATCAGACTCTTTTTATAATAATATAGGCTTAAATAAATGGTAGGTGATATTGTATCGCGTATTGGCTTTTACTTGCTTACCATCACCAACATATGTGGTGGTGGTGGTGGTGGGTCGGCTGGGGTGGTGGTGGTGGTGGTGGTGGTGGGTTGGCTGTGTTGGTGGTGGTGGTGGCGTGGTGGTGGTGGGTCGGCTGTGTTGGAGGTGGTGATGGTGGTGGTGGGTCAGCTAGGGTGGTGGTGGTGGTGGGTCGGCTGTGGTGGTGGTGGTGGGTCGGCTGTGGTGGTGGTGGTGGTGGTGTGTCGGCTGTGGTGGTGGTGGTGGTGGGTCGGCTGTGGTGGTGTTTTGTTTTTTTTTTTTAATTTTTACAATATATTTTCGAATGCCGAGTCTAATGCTAAATTGTATTTTTTTATTAATAGGATATCGAAAGTCGGTGTTTTGACGGTGGTGGTAGCGTAATCCTTATGGAGAAACTAATTTCGTATTTCAGATTCATGCACTAGAACGCCGATCTAGGATTACGTGTTATCGGAGTAGCCTGTTGCCTCGTCAGCTCCCAGTGACGCTATCAAACGCGGTCTGCCCTGTAACATGTCCTTCCAAGAGAGGAGTTCATTAGTGTTCTCACGAGCCTTCCACCAACGGGAATGCCACTTCGCTCACCATCTCGAGAAGACGCGGAAGACTGGACGGTGGTTGATAAACGAAATGCCGACTCCACTGCTCCTACCTTCTGATCCCTTATGCCATTTCAGTGTGGTAGATGTGAAGCAGAATCCCGTTGAAAGGTAGGGTTCGGTATGCAATTTCAAGATGCCGTTCCTATTTTAGCCAAAATATCCATTGGTAAATTAGTTAATGACTAATGCATGCTAATCCTAACGCACATTTATGATTATTAACAACGAAAGAAATGCACTAAATTATGTTATCATAGTCTTATAATTTTGAGGCCTAAAATTGATTATTACCTCTCACATATTTTTTTGAATAGCAACCAGAACTTTATAACCCCTTAAAATATCCAGACTCCCAGCAAGCTACTGGGAAGTCATATTACAGCAAACAGAATGAAAAACAAAGGAAAAAACATGGTTAAGCCTTACAAAATCAAATTAAAATCACACCACTCGTTCCAAGAAATTGCCTTAAACTTTGAAATGAAAAACAAAGGAAAAAACATGGTTAAGCCTTACCTCTCACATATGACTTACCCGCTTCATCATGTTGTATGCAATCCATTTTCTATGGGTTGATCATTCAGAAACTAACAGATTAACTGTGGAGTTTTCATGTGCTCCACAACCAACTAAGCTCAAAACGCATTCATGATTTAAGAGGCGGAACATTTCTTATGAACCAAGAGTCCAAGAATCACTCTTGTCCACGACCAATGTGAGATTTGCCT
Source organism: Helianthus annuus (assembly GCF_002127325.2). Lineage (NCBI taxonomy): Eukaryota > Viridiplantae > Streptophyta > Magnoliopsida > Asterales > Asteraceae > Helianthus > Helianthus annuus. The sequence continues at coordinate 65,721,153 of NC_035433.2, forward strand.
AGAATGTTACACTAAGTTATGTTAATTTTTTTTGGTATCTTTACGATGACTGATTGGCCATAGTTGTATATGGTGGTGCCTATGTCTTAATCAGCCTCACAATAACTCGCACGTTCCTTTTCATTACCACCTTCTTGACTTAGTATAGTATAACACATGTATGCTTTCAATTCAATCAATATGTGCCTTTCTAGCGATATCCACATCGTCAACATAAAAAGTTTTACCTTAGTAATTTAACTACATCATTCATCAATTTTATCTAGTTTGCATAGAATAGGACGATTCACGTGGGCAAATATATTACATCGTAACTAAAAACTGGTAGGGACGCTTCATCCTATATTTAATATGAATAAATTTTTTTCTTATTTTATTTATGTTTTGAAACAATATTTCAAAATGTATATTCGATACAAATAATACAAATACGATTATATAGGCAAAGGATCATATACAGGAGAGGCAATTCATACGAAATGTAGGAGAAGATTCTGGCCTTTAATGAAATAAATAAGACCATGGGGTATGGGGCGGGGTTTGGGCGTGGGTTGGGGGAAAACGCCCAAGCCACCACCCCGGGTGGGCTTGGGTTGGGGCGTGGCCCTTGGGGCTTGGGTTTCAAGCCGGGCGTGGGGCGGTCTGGCCAAGCTGACATGGCGGGCTCTCACTGGACAAACCAAACTAGCCGTTGGGCTAGCCGTTGGCCAACGGCTATCTTAAAAAAAAATATTTTTTCACTATAAAACTCAGGGGCGGACCTAATGTAGGTTGAGGCGTAGCACGGGCTACGGCTCAACTTTTTTCCGGTAGTGTAAAATTTAATTTTTTTTTTCGATTTTTATACTAAGGACACCCCTCAACAAGTACTAGGACACCCCTGAAAAAAAATTTTACAAACCGAAATTAAGCCCAAATAATACTGATTAATTATATTAGCCCAAAAAACCAAATGATAGCCCAATAGTAATTAGCCATAATAACCAAATAATAACCCAATAGTGTATTAGATTGAATGGGCGGCAAACTGAATGAAGCAGGGATATCAAAGGTCGACACTCCACACACGATGACACGAACAAAGGCTTGCTGACTTGCTGTCAACGTCCAGAATTGTCACACGAATAGCGAACAGGATTGTTTGTTGTTGCTAACTTGCTACTGTCAAACGATTACACGAACAACTGAACAAGGGATTGCTGCTGTTGCTGACTTGCTGTTGTCATCGCACTCGCAGATTCACAGGACGATTACACGAAGTCACGAACAACAGAATTGTCACACGAAGATTCACACGAACAAGATCGCTTGCTCTGTCATCGCAGATTCGCAGGAGGACGCAGAGTCGCAGATTTAATAAATATTGGTTAGTTTCAATTTGATTAGTTTTATGATTATGAGTTAATGTTCTAGACTTCTAGTTACTTGTTGTTAGTTGGTTTAATTGTTGATAAGGTTTTATTGGCCGCTGATTTATTAAATCTTCAAACAGAATTGGCAGCCGCAGCAGCACGTTGATTCACTCGAACAGAGTCAAACAGAAGATTAATTGATTATTGGTTAGTTTGATCAGTTTTATTAGTTTTATTCTTGTTACTTGTTTTTATTGGCTGATTATTGGTTGTTAGTTTGATTGTTAATTGATTGTTTGATTGTTTGAATTCTTTGAAGTGATGACGAAACCAAAAGCCAAAAAAACAAGCTTTAATTGGGAACCTTTTCTAAACCGAGTGTGCCGAACGCTGAAGTCGCTGAACAACAAGGATACCAAGTCGCTGAACACGGGCTGAAGGTGTCGCTGATGATCATTGATCGCTGCTGATTGCTGAAACAGTTCAGAACAATAATCATTGAACAGGCTGATTGGCTGAAGTCGCTACTGTTGTGCTGATTGTGAGTTGTGAGTATTCTTTATTTCTTTTCTTCTTGAGTTATTGAATTGTTTAATTTCGATCTAAAAATTAAAAATAAACCTAGCCCAATCTAAAATCTAAAAACTTATTGCCAATATTAATTCATAAAGCCTAGCCCAAATGTGATATGCTCAATATTGATTCGTTAACCTAAATACTAATAACTTAATAAAAAAACTAGTTTATAAAATTTAATTCGGTAAGGCCTAAGGGCCTTTTTTTGGCTCACCCAGGGCACTTGAATTTTCAGGATCGGCCCTGCCATAGATTTTTTTGGCTGATTGTAATGTAGGTAAAAAAAATTATGTTCTATATATGTATCGTAAAAAAAATTGGGATACCCCTGAATATTTCTTCTAGTTCCGCCACTGATAAAACTCACATTTTTCTTCCATTTTTTACCACATTCAACCACATCTTCTATAATCATCTTCAATTCTCCTTCTACAAAACGAAAAAATACATCCTCATAACCGTCCTTTTGACCCGAACAACCCGTATGCATTCCAAGAAAATAATCCTAGCCCACCACCCATTCGTCCAATGCCTCGTCCATTTTTGATACACTCTTCTATGCCCCAAGAAGCGAGTTATGCATCGTATCTTGGGAATTGTTTGTTTACTAACTTCCCACACACCGATGATTCGATACCTACCCCATTTACACAAACGTATCTTGGAGATGAGAGAAGAGATAAAAAAACAAATATAAACATTAGGAATTTTTTTTATAAAATTTTATTTAATTAAAAATATTAAAAAAAAATTAAATTTGTTGTTTTAAAACAAACAGCCCAGCAAAGCCCACCAAACCCACGCCCCAACCCCCCGCCCCACCATACCCTGTTTAAATGTGGGTCGCCCCGTGTCTGCCCCCCCAAGCCACGTGTCAACAAATACCCCAACCCAAGCCCAACCCAAGCCCAACCCAAGCCCCACCATACCCCACGGTCTAAGGGAAATAAGTGGAGAAAGACTAAAATAGGAAGATATAATATTAGTGATTTCCCTACTATTTCAAACTGCTATAACTTTTTCATACGATATTTTTTTTTTAAATTACACCATATTAACGAGCATTTCATTCTCTTTAATTTGAGTAGGCTATTGCTATAGTTTTTTAATTTAAAAAACTTACAAGCTATAACGTTACGTAATTTCGAAACGTTAAGTGATTATGTTTCCGTACGTAATTACGTGACAATATTTGACTAAATATATTATTATGTGATTATCTGATTTCTAATACCCATTACGGGATTTCATTATAGTATTTTTGTGAAAACCCACTAAGTGATTACATAATTACCTACTAACTATAACTATAACAAAAAAAATGTATAATACATAATATTCCACGAAATGCCTAATATTCCAGGTCTAATCACATATTAAGTATAAATTAAATGTGTCCACGGAATGCATAATATTTCAAGTCTAATCACATATTAAGTATAAATGTAATATAATGCAAAAGATTAACCAATCAACTTATAATAACCACATAATGTCGTATATTATAGATTTAATCACGTAATAAAGGATAAACAATTCAGTTCTCATTATTGAATGTATAATCACGTAATAAGCACAAATGTAATAACAACAGTTTTAATAAATCATATTGAATGTGTAATCACGTAATGATTTGTATTGAATGTGTAATCAAATATCATGTAAATACAAAACAAAAAATTAACAAAATTTTAGCAATACCATACTCAAATTAAAATGAATAAAATGTTCATTAACACGGTGTACTTTTTTAAAAACTATTATCGTATGAAAAAGTTATAGCCGTTGAAAAATTATAAGAAAATGGGTTTATGAGCCAATAATATTAAATCTTCCTAAAATACCCTTGTGTTTGAATGTATACTACACTTCGTACGAATTGACTATCTTATACAATA